>NC_048307.1:54491529-54657658 GCF_013100865.1 Trachemys scripta elegans
GCCGCAGCCGCGGAGCGCCATGGCCGCTTCCTCCCCTGCGGCAGTGGGAGCTGCAGCAGCGGCTGCTCCCGAGTCCCGCTGCCTGGGGGGACAACAACAGCCAATGCCTGGCCCCGCGGGCCGCCCCCCTCCTCTCCCAACCACCCGACTGAGTCCTGCCTGCAAGGGACCAGGCCGGACTGTTACTCACCCCGGCCCCGCACTTCCCCTGCGTCTCCCGGGCCTCCCTCCAGCGCTTGCGGAGGGAGGGGGAATGGTGAGCCCGGGGAAGAGGCGGGGATTCGGGGAGGGAGCCAATCGGGGGAGGAGGGGGCGGAGTCGGGGGGGGGGGTGCGAGCACTTCCGGGCTCTAGGCTCCGGGGCATTTCCTTGTTTGTCCGGTTGTCCCGACCGCATGTCGGTCGGGACGCGGGACAAACAAGGAAATATCGGGACGGTCCCGATAAAATCGGGACGTCTGGTCACCCTAGTCAGTGAGTCCTTACAAATCCTCTCCTATGCAAAACATTCTGTTATCCTTGTAATATTGACCACCACTTCAAACACTTCCCCTAAGTGAAATCATTCTGCAAAGCCTAGGGTGACCAGATGACAAAGATGAAATATCGAGACGCGGGGGGTGGAGAAAAAAAAAAAAAAAAAGCCGGAGCGCCCCCCCTCCTCCCGACTGCCGCCAGGCGGCAGTGGCACAGCCTCGTCTCCACCCAACTCTCGGCTCCAACCCCTGATACACCCCCTACTCCCCCATCCCCTCACTCCCGAGCCCAGCCTGGGCTCCGAGCTGTGCAGCTGAGCTGCGCTCTGGGCCCCTCCTGCAGCTCCTGGCCCAGCCGCTCCCAGGCTCCATCGCACCGGCCTCGCAGCAGAGGCTGCTCCGCTCCGCCCTGCCTGGGACACTCGCCCCCACAGCTCCAGGCAGCTCCTCTCTGGCTGCGGGGAGCTCGGGGACCCACCCGGGCAGGGGGCGAACCAGGCAGCTGGGCCCGGCCCCTCCCGGCAGGAGCGTGTTCGCCCCACGTGTGTCTCCACCCCCCGCCCGGGCCCTGCCCGCTCCGCACTGCTCCCAGACACACTGCGCTGCCCAGTGGGCTGCAGGGCTGAAGCAGCCTCCGCGCTGCACTCCTGGCCCCGGCCATGGCCCGTGTACAAGCCTGGGAGGGAAGAGGAATGCCACGTGCTTGGGGAAGAGGCGGGGCCAGGGCGGGGATTTGGGGAGGGATCCAATGGGGGCAGTGAGGGGGCGGGGCTGGGAGCAGGGGGGAGCGAGAGCCCCTCCGGGCTCCGCCTGTGTGCCTGAGTGGAGGGCAAAATTGCTTGTTTGTCCCATGTCCCAACCGAACATCAGTCGGGATGCAGGACAAACTAGCAAATATCGGGACAGTCCCGATAAAATCAGGACGTCTGGTCACCCTAGCAAAGCCCTCTCCCTCTCCCCCGCTCTTCCTCTCCCCCATTAGTTGGAATAAGCCCATCACTAATTAGCTTCCCGTTCATCAGGAAGTTGTCCCCATTCTCTGGGTTTTTGTTTCGTTTCATTTCCTTGACCATTTTTAGAGTAGTAAGTGGATTTGCCCCATGCTCATTGTGAAAGATTCAATGCATAATGGGCAGTGCCTTTGTCAAGAGTGTCATGACTGAATCAATTGTCTGTGTTTTCAAGTGTTAGTTTGTTTATTTTTGGACTCAGACTGGGTTTTTCCCATTGGAAGTTGTTCACTCTTCATTGCTGTACTCCTGAGGAACATTTTCTCCCTGCCGTAATTTCAGTAGTCCCGTTGTGTGAAGAATGTCTGCCTCCTCACATTCTTATATCACACATACAAATGTACATAATGGATATTGTTTTACCTGAGTATTAGAGTAGTATTAGGTGCCAAAACTGGCACTTCAAATGTAAACATCTTCAAATTTGGGGAGATTCAGGCAGATCAGGGCATTCCTTCTCTTGTCGTTTTGGTTGTGGGTTTGGATCTAGAACAGGAAGAAGCCTATTTTCAGATTCTGGTTTGGCAAAATCTCAGCCCCAGATGGTGGCTCTCATACACACAGTTGATCTCATGAGAATGCTGTCACGTGGGGCAGCAGAAAAGTTTGTGATTTTTGGTACCTTCAAAGCACAAAGCCAAACTTTAGACCTATCTGCTCCCAAAACAAACTTAGAGCTGGTCAAAAACAAGGGGAAGAATTTAATGGAAACTTTCACTCCTCCCCTCCCCCGCCACTTTTTTCCCCAAAATTTAGAAAAGTCAAATAAACAGGAAAAATGTCATTGAAATTTTTCCTGTTTTGTTTTTGTTTTTGTTTTGTTTAATACCAATATTTTGTCTAAAATTATGATCCGATCTGGATCTGAACACTGTCTCTCTGGCTCATCTCTCGTTGGCGATCCCTTGAGGTTGAGGATGATCTCTTTCATGGGTTATATTTTTCATGGATCCTTTGGCAACTGAGGAGTTTGATCCTTGAGCCACAGGCTCACTGGCAGACATTGCAGGTGGTGTTGGAAGACAGGGTTGGGCTGCGATTGCTGTGTGACAGTTGTCTTTCCTTTCTTTTCTGGTGTTTTTCTACCACCAGGGCAAGGTGATTCTCCTCAAAAGTGGACGTTCCCTCTCTTACAAGTCTTCACCAGTTATCCCTATCCTGGGCTGCTGTCTTCCAGTGTGCAGTGTCAATGCCACATCTCTTGATGTTTATCTTGAGGGTGTCTTTATAGCATTTCTCTTGGCCTCCCCATTTCCTTTCTCCTTTGGTGAGTTGGGCATAAAGGAGTTGTTTTGATAAGCGAACATAAAGTATGTGCACACAGTGCCCGCTCCACCTCAGCTGGTGCTGGATAATCAGGGCCTCAAAACTGAAGATATTGGCTTCTGTGAGGACATTGACATTAGTGCGTCAATCCTCCCACTTTATGTTGAGGATCTTCCGAAGAAAGTGCTGGTGCTGGTGTTCCAGATTTTTCAGGTGTTTTCTATAGATCACCCAAATCTCACAGCTGGAGAGGAGAGTTGGGATTACCACCGTTTTATACATTAAAAGTCTAGTATATGTTCTGATGTTATGATTGTTGAACACCCGGTGAGACAGTCTGCCAAAGGCAAGGCTGGCACGGTGAATTCTGTGCTAAATCTTGACATCTATGTCTATCCTCTGTGAGAGATGACTGCCAAGATAGGCAAAGTATTCTACATTTTCCTGTTCTTCTTTGTTGATGTAGATCTTCCTTGCTGGGTCTGATGGTTGACTGGGCACTGGCTAGTGGAGAACTTTTGTTTTGCCGATGTTCAGAGTTAGCTCTAGGTTTTTGTAAGCTTCAGAGAAGCAATTAAGGGCTGTTTGTAGAGCCTCCTTTGAGTGTGCAATTACTGCACAATCATCTGTGTATTGAAGTTTGGTTATTGTTGCCGATATTACTTTAGTTCTGGCATGGAGCTGAGAAAGGTTAAAGAGGTTGCCATCAGTCCAATATTAGCTGCCAATGCCCTGTGGTAGACGGTCTTGGTTTAATGTTTTCATAGCTGCTAAGAAAATGGAGAAAAGGGAGGGTGCCAGTACACAACCATGTTTTACGCCAGTTCGGATGACAAAGGGCTCAGAGGTAGAGCTCCATCCTGGAGGCAGTCATCCGGTCATGGAGGAGTCTTACAATGGTGATAAATTTGCTTGGGCAGCCAAACTTTGACATGATTTTCCACAGAGCCTCATGGTTGACAGAGTCGAAGGCTTTGGTCAGATTGATAAATGCCATATACAGCTCCTAGTGGTGTTCTTGGATCCACTTGGCTGCAAAAATCATAGTGGTGGTGCCTTGTGATGGTCTGAAGCTTCACTGGGACTCTGGAAGTACTTCCTCTGCAAGAGGGAGCAGGCGATTCAGTAAGATTCTAGCAAGAATCTTCCCAGTGATGGAGGAGGGCAATGCCTCGATAGTTGCTGCAGTCAGCCCTGTCTCCCTTTTTGAAAATGGTGATGATGTTAGTGTTATGTAAGTCAGCAGGGTTTTCTTCAGTGTGCCAGATTTTGAGAAGCAGCAAGTGAAGCTTGTTAGTCAGTGTTTCTCCCCCCACTTTCTGTACTTTGGCTGGCATGCCATCAGGACCTGGTGCATTATTGTTCTTCTTTTGTTTAATTGCTTTACAGACCTCCTCAGGTGTCACTGGCTTGGCAAGAGTTTCCCAGATTGGGGGCTGAGGGATGGAGCCAATGGTGTCATCAGTCACAGTCGATTATCTAGTTAGAAGCTTTTGGTCATGTTCTTTCCAGTGCTCTGTGATGGATTTGTTATTTTTAAGAATGGTACTACCATCTTCGGATTTCAGAGGTATGAGGCCACATAAGCTTGGTCCTACAGGGTCTTTTTCTCACAAAAATAAGCTCCGCATGTTATGTCTGTCAGCGAATGTTTGGATTTCTTTTGCTTTGTCATCCCACCATTTGTTTTTGATTTCTCGGATCCTCCTTTGAACTTCAGCTTTGAGCTGATGGAAAGAGCTCTGCTTCTGATTGGATAGTGGTTGGTTTTGCTGGTCGCAGAAAGCTTTTCTCTTCTGGTCCAAAAGGGCTGTAATTTCAATGTTGTTGCTGTCAAACCATCCTGATGGCGGCGGGTATCAAGGCCAATGGATTCCTCACAAACCTCATGGATGGTCTGTTTTAGGGCTTCCCAGTCTTCTTCAACACTTGTGTTGGCTCATCTCTATTAACGAGCTAAATTTAGGTCTGATTTTATACTTCAGCAGAACACTTCCAAAAGAGACCATTCTGACAGTGTTTACTATACTACTGAAACAAGCCCAGACGGATGATGATTTTCATATATATATTTTCTCTTTCTTTTCCCTCTTAATCTCATCTCATTTTTGGTGACTTCATGTTCTGATTCTGTAAAGCATTCTGGGATACAATTTAGATGAATGATACTGTGTTAAACAAGGGCCTGATCCAGCAAATTATGCATGGGAATAACTTTACTCGCCTGAGTAGTCCCATTGATTTACGCATATGCATAAGTGGTTGCAGGATTGGGTCCTAAAGATGTATTGTGTATAAAACGATGAACTTCCTCTAAACAAATTTTCTCACTTGAAGAAAATATTTAGTTTTTTAAAAAAAAAAATCTGTCACTATATAATTAAATGAGAGAGAAAGTAAATAACGTTATTTCCAAGCATGGATACAGTGCATGCACTTGCAGATCAGGTTTAAAAAATAGCTGATGAAAGGATTTGTATAGCTCCTTGTTGCAAAGTTTTGTGTTAAGTACAGTACAGCTATGTACCTGCTCTAAATTGGCTGCCATTGTAATTAAAAGTATAAATGTTTCAAGCTGAATACATCCTATTAGTAAGATTTTGGGAAACAAAAATTTAATTTATTCACATTCGATATGGTCTGTAAATGCCACCATTATATGCCTTCCACTGGCCTTTGATTAGCTATGGATTAATAAAACTTTTATACCTTCTTTGTCAGCCTCATTTTGAACTCTGTTTTTGCATACTGTTACTATTAAATAAATGAATTAGTGTCCAGAAATGTGTCATGCATATTACCGAGCAGCAGGAAGCATAATACAGTGGTCAGCTCCCTGGGAGCATTATAAATCCTAACACGCTCTATAACCTGCTCATGTGGACCTATTAAAAGCTTGATGATTTAGTGAAGCAGTGTTTGTGCTTAACAATGGAATTTTAGTTAATTCAAAACAATGTAAATCATCTCCAATTACAGTATTTGAATATTCACAGGAGCTATACAGGGAT
Organism: Trachemys scripta elegans; assembly: GCF_013100865.1. Lineage (NCBI taxonomy): Eukaryota > Metazoa > Chordata > Testudines > Emydidae > Trachemys > Trachemys scripta. The sequence continues at coordinate 54,497,292 of NC_048307.1, forward strand.
ATGTACTGTTGCCAGGCAAAAAATAAAGAGAGGCATTACAAAGGCTCACTGGAGTTTAGCATTCAGAAAGATTTTGGTATCCCCACATTACAGGAATGCCATTGTTTATTGGCATAACTGCTTCGCTCTGTTTCAAAAAAGATGTAGGGAGCCAAAGTGTAGAATAGGCAAAATGTCTGCTGGGATGAAGGCCTTCTGTGATCCCAAAGGACTCGAATGGGAATGATGAGAGCATTGTTACAGAGCCAGCTGATGAAGATTACACTGATAGATAGGGGCACGTTTCAAAAGTGATTTAAGATGGGATTTTCAAAGGTATTTAGACACCTAATGGGATTTTCAGAAACAGCTAAGTGAGTGAGTGCCTAGGTGGTTTTGAAAATGCCACTAGATCAGGGGTCGGCAACCTCTGGCATGCGGCTCGCCAGGGTAAGCACCCTGGCGGTCCAGGCCAGTTTGTTTATCTTCCATGTCTGCAGGTTCGGCCGATCACGGCTCCCACTTGCCGCGGTTTGCCGCTCCAGGCCAATGGAGGTGGTGGGAAGCTGCGGCCAGCACATCCCTCGGCCTGCGCCGCTTCCCGCAGTCCCCATTGGCCTGGAGATGTGAACCGTGGCCAGTGGGAGCTGCAATCGGCCAAAGCTGTGGACACGGCAGATAAACAAACTGGCCTGGCCTGCCAGGGTGCTTACCCTGGTGAGCCGCATGCCAGAGGTTGCAGATCCCTGCACTAGAGGCTTATCTGCATCTTTAGGTGCCTAAATATCTTCAAAAAGTCTGTCCTGTAAGCACTTAGGAGCCTACGCTCATTGAAATGAGGGTTATATATTGTACACAAGATACACTAGATAAGTTTCCTGATAGGATGACTATGCCCTGAACCCAGCAAACTACAGAGGGGGTTAGTGAGTTTCCCTTAAGAAGAAAAAAAAACATCAACCTGCCCCAAAGAAAATATATGACCTGCCAGGCATGGGAGGAAGGGCTAATAGATGGGCCCGATTAGGGAAGCAAGCCTTTAAAAGGAAGTGTCTGGGGTAGGAGTAGCCCTTGTTTCTACAGAGGAACAAATGTTTTTGCAGAGAGAACTAATGAGCAGAAGTGTATGGTGAGTGACTGTTTTGGATTTGCAAGTCTGAAGCTAGAGAATGTCCCACAGAGAATCAAGGGTGGTGTATAAGTTAAGTTTTCCAGGAGTTGCTAAATAATTCTATTTAATACCTGCAATTGTGTTGTGCCTGGACTTGGGTGACCCTGATCCTGCTGGGGCTGCGAGAGCTTATAATCAAAGATGACATGGGTAAGTAAGAGAGCTCTTTTTCTTCCTCTGTGGTCTTTAATGCTGTGGTTCTATATATTTTTTTTCTCTTCCCCTTCTTCCCTTATCACAAGTTGTAGTACTGGTTAAGTATTCTCCCAGAAAGGGAGTGCGGGAGGAAATCAGCAATAATCCATGTTTAGGGAATGGGAATGTTTGCCATGACTTTGAGAATAGCTGGATGAATAGTCTGCAACAATTTATTTGCCACATTTGGTTTCACTTTCTGCTCACAGAACAATCCTGAGCAGATTGCAAATTTCTCAAATCTGATAACTGTCTTTTCCTCAACTCTTTTTAGAACTATGGAATCATTTCACACAGTGATGTGACTCTTCACTAGTTAGCTATTTGCTATGTTAACTGAGCTGGTTGGATGTGAGGAGTGAGAAATCACAAAGGCCTAGATCCACATGCATTTGGATCTTGGTGGAAGTTAAGAGCCTTAATATCTGTGTGGGTCTGGGCCATAGGTTTGTTTCTGTTTTCAGGTTGAGGGAGTTCTGTCTCCAATAAATGTGAGTTTCTAGTTCATTTTGTGAGAACTCTGTGTCATGTGCATATGTAACTCATGCATGCTATTAAATTTCAATTGATCAGACACTGAAAAAAGGAAATACAAAGGGGCTTATCCTGGCCAAAGCATATTCAATGAAATATTAAAGGAAAACGTTCTCAATATCTTTCCATTGTAAACTCTGAGTTATGCTTGATCACATAAGTAGTAGTGTTAAAAGTGAGAAAATAAATGGATAGACCATTACAAAGCATGGATTTAAGATATATATGGTGTTTTTTGTTACATTAGCAAGGATTTTATATATGTACTAGTGTCCAATCTGCTGCCTTCTTGTCCATTTTATATTATCCGTACAAGTTTTGTAATAAAAGGGGGGGGGGAGGGAGGAAAAGGCAAGCTAACTCAAAAGGTAAAACCCCACCAAATCTCTAACATTCCCCCTCCCTCCCCGCATGGGCTTCTCAGATTTGAAATTAGGCTGAACCAAAGAAGTTAAACAATGCTCCCCATTCTGCAAGTTCCAGTGATATTTCTGTTTCTCGTATCTCTCATGTTTCAGAATGAAACTTTTTTTAACTGAGCAGGCTGAACCACCATGTCCATATCCTGGGGGACTGTTTGAATGATTTAGAGACCCTACACGTATATGTTCTTGAACTCTTTCAGCAGATCTATACCTGCCTATTTTGAAGAGTATGGTAGGCAATAGGGGCAGCTTTCATATCTTCTAAAGGCAATGAAAATCTGGTGACTTTCCTATGTTCTGTACATGAAGGAACTTCAATAATATTTTTATTGCCCTTTTGTTTTTCATACTTACGTAAGAAGCCTTTGCTGCACAGTACTTTCCATATGCTGTTAGGTTTCATCCTTTGAAAGTAACATATGTAATGCATCACTTTTACAAATATACACAATTTAAATATATACACACATACACAGAGTTAAATTATGCTTTGCATTTGGTTATAGTAAACACAGTATCTGCACTGCTAAAATGATTGTATGAATCTATTCTATCAAAGGTGACACTGTTTTCTCACTTGTGATTTTTCTCTCATTGAAGAATGGAAACAATGTATTGTATTCAGATTTGTTCACTTACTCCTTTAATCTCCCAGTTTGATTTTCAAGACCTCTTTATCAGCATAAATTCCCAGTCCAAAACATCTTTAAAAAAAAAAAAAAAAAAAAAGATGAGCAATTTGTTCCCACTAGCATAAGCAACAGATGTAGAGAAAACATATTTCATACTCAGTAACATAATGCTAGCAAAATACCCCAAATATTGCTCTGGAGTGTGCATGTTTGTATCTCTGCTCAGACATAGCACAAAGCAGAGGCAAATATAACCACAGTTTAATGCATATTTACGAGGTATCCCCATTCTCTCCTGTCCATGAGTGCCCAATGGGTAGTTTGTATCACTGTTAAAAGAGCACTGGTGGCAACACCAAATGAAACTAACATGCTAAAATATTGTAATCTACTCCACAGGGCACTGTTCTGCCAGAGATCAGCGCTTTAGAGATTTTTTTTTCCTCCTAGAAAATGTTATTTATTCACATAAACGTCCTGTAGAGAGACTAAGATGGACTTAAAATACCATGTTAGATGAGGCGGGATTGTGGCTCATGCGAAGAGACCCGGTGCAGAGGTAATATGGAGCATTGGGGAACTTCTTTGGGCTTTGTACTGTAGCTGTGATCCTGATCATATGCATAAATCGGCCTTTTTCAGAGTGGCTGACTTAATTCAGTCATCTTGATTGATAATTAGAACTGACAAAGAACAGATCAACACAAATCATAAGCACAAAAACATCTGGGACCCAGTTTAATGAGAATACCCCAAATCCTCTTTAGTAGTAATTGCACGGCATGCACAAAATAGCATTCACAGTTGTTTTTGCAAATGACACAAATTAACACATCGTAAGATATGAATAATATGCTTATTTAAAAAACGTTACAGAATTTGTGCAAATGTTGGATTTGTTCAGTGAAATAATGCACTTCCTACCTAGCTTAGATTAAAAATATTGCCGATCTATTTTTATGGTAGGGTGCAGGCTGAAGGAATGTCAGCAGTGGCTAGAATTGAGACCACTATTAGCAGGTGCTCAGGTGTACAGTTGAATAGTTAACTCTCAATATCATTCATTTTATTACAGTCAGTGGCGCTTAAAAAAAAAAAGAGAATTCACTCTCCCCCCCCCCTTTTTTTTATTTAACTGGCCTGAAATGAGAGCCTTCATGCAAAACAACAGTTTTCAATTCTAAATTTCCCATTGAAAAAATAAAAAATGACACTTTTCCACAAATCATTTTTGACAAAACCCCAACTTATCAGTGAGAAAAAAATTCAGGTGATAAACTTCTAACTCTGCTTAATCCATACTAATTTCATTTAAGGGATGCAAAAATTATAACTTCCATTTAAAAAAATGGGGCAGTGAGGTACAGAAAAGATAAGAGACTTCACCAAAGTCGCACAAGAAGTCTAGCAGAGTCAAGAATGGATCCAAGATATTCCCAACTCCTGGTCTTGTGCTGTAACTAGAATCTGCTACCTCAACAGTAGCTTTCCCTTCCATCTTAAGTTTCTGTTAGCATTGACTTCAATGGGTACTGAGTAAGCAAAACAGAAGGAATGGGCCTGCTGCCTGAAATACTGCAATCTGTGCTGTGTAATAGTGGGGAAAGTCCTGCATTTCCTGTGAATCCAAAACTCACGGTGAAACAAGATATATTATTGTCCAGTTATCCCAAAAGAAGGACAGGAAACAGTTGATATTGTTTTAGTCAGGCCACAAATTTTTTATTAGATAATTTATTATTATTTAGCTGTAAATATTATTTATTATTATTAGATGTAGATGTCTGGGACTACCTGGCAGATAAAAGTGTACAGTGTGGGTAACGTTATGTTCATTCAATAACTACTGGGGGGGGAGGGGCGAGAGGAGGCTTCCACCAGCCTCTCCCCCTATTTTTCTATGCAGGTCCCCAGCCAATCCATTGCTGGAACCTTACCATCCACCTCTTCCCCCCCCCCCATTACGAGGGTTAAGGTGGGTTATAAGAAAGGGTGTTTTTTTCTCCCTGCCATACCAGTCATAGGAGTCCTGACCTGCACCCCTCCCCCAGTTCTGTTCCTTTAACCAACACCTCCCTTTTAGTCCTTTATCAGGCCATTTATCTGCTCACTGGATCCCTTCCCTGTGGAGTACCTCTCCAATCGGCCAATCTGGTGGTGAGGGAAAAATTCCTTCCCAGCCTCCCTAAAAAGGAGCGGCTGGTGTGATGCCCACAGCACGTCCTGACCAAACCTGGTATCACCTAAAGAGGATGGAGGGTGGGTGATGCCTCACCAGCTCCATGGAAAATGGCTTCTCCCACTCAGGCATGACCCTTTTCAACCCGTCCAGTCCCAGTCGATGAGTCAGCATCGCCACGCTGACCCATTCCCCCTTTTGCAGCAGCTTCTGACCCCTCTTCCCTTCCCTGACCCCTTTCCCTCTGCTAGCCGGACAACAGCTTCCCTGCTTAAAGGTGCAGTGCCATCAGTTTCATCATATGATATAACTTTTTGAGGTGCACAAGAAAAACAGACTTTTATGAGGAACTTACTCAGAAGGTATCATAAGAATGAGGTAAAGAATTATAGTTTAGTCTTTAAGTTGTGGATTTCCAATGACCAGATCTTATTTAAGTTGCCATTTAGTGTCATTTCCTTCTGGACAGTTTGAACTGCCCCAAAGAATGTGATTTGACTCACTTTTTGTATTCCTTTGCCTTCTAATATAACCCTTGAGTTGGGAGTTGCTGGGGTTCTCATTAGATTAGTTTTTCATAACTTATTAAACACATCTAAGCATTATTTTGAAAAAGCATTAAAATAGGTAAATTTCGGTTCTAAAAGGTAGAAAGGCAAAAGTGCTGCTTTTCTGTCCTTTGTTGTGGTATGAAACTATCACATAGGGACTAAAACGTTTAGAGGCAAAGACTTCATTTTGTCAGTATTATTAAGTACTCAGTAAGATCCACAAAAACATAACTCTATGTCTTGCAGACTTAAAGCTGCTGGATACTGCAACAAAATCATATCTGTGTTGGTTTTATTATTAACTTTAGCTTTGAATTAGAATTCCCTATATTACTGCTCGGAGCTAAACTCTGTTTACAAAACAGTATTTACACTTGACTAATTTTGCAGATCAAACTAATTAAATCAATTAAACTGGTGATTAACCAAATGAAGGCTGATTGCAAAAATTAGTGGGTTTATTTTGAAGGACTGGAAGTAAGCTAATTACTGCAGTGATTACTTGAACCTGGAGTACTCTAAATGTGGTATAAATTGAAACCTCATAGTGAATTAGACTGGGAATTCATTACAGTTTAAAGCACTATTAATACTATTCAGACTGCTTCTCCTATGGGAAAATTTCACTCGGTATTTTGTATACGGATAAACAATCTTAGGCTGTGTCCTTTTGAATAATATAACACTGTGCAGTTTCGCATAGTACATTTTACCCCTTGTAACACGAATCACAATTGTGTATTTTACCGCTGAAGTATTGCCACCAAAACCATTGATCAGTCTCTAAATATTGCATGATGGGAAAGGTAGTCCAATCAAGTACAAGTCAAATCATAATAAAACCTAGCTCTTCTGACTTTATCTGGCTACTATAATTGTCTCTGGATCCATCCTTTCATTGTGCTTAATGTCATCGATAATCAGCTTTGACAAAACCAAAATTAAGGGTCTGATTCTCTATCACCCTGCACCTTTGTATAATCATTGATCCTAGTGCAAAGAGACTGTAAGCTACCATCATACTAATTTAGTAGCATTTTATACTCACTTGGCACCCCATGTGCAGGGCAACAGAGAATCAAGCCTTAGAAATGGAAATAGATCTACTGGGTCATCTACTCCATTCCCTTGCCAATGCAAGATTGCTCTCTGTAGTATACTTTCCAGCATATTTTGTTCCTTTTTGAGTAGCCAGTAACAATGGAATATCTATGTATATGACTAATGAACTACAAATAATGTAGTTCTTCAAAGCAAATCATCTAACAGAGTGTGAATGAATTTGAGGAGGTACAAAACATTTTGCACTAATTAAAATATCAGATCTTTGGAATCTTTACATTGGCTCCAGACAGATCATCTGCTTATTATGTACTCTAGGTTTTGTTGTTAGCTGTTGTTCTAAATATCTTTATTTTAAAGTTCTGTTGATCAGGAGGTAGCATTTCATTTAATTCAAGGTTTGAAGGAAGAGCTTTCAACTAACAGTACTTTTGCCAGCGTTCATAGTCTTACACAGTAGATACTGCAAGAGGAGACAGACTGTTGCATATCTCAACAAACTGAGAGCAAAATTTGGCCCTTATTCACATCCAGGATAAATAGTTACTCTTGATATATACCATGTAATGGAGAGCAGATTCTGGCCCTTTTGTGCCCTGTATCTGTGGTCCACCTTGTGAAAGATCCTATGGATTACATACCCTCTAAGATACATGGAACCCACTTCCATTAGCTTTAAATTGAATTGTATCTAATGACAGAACTGGGCTCTATGGGTTTTGCTGCTGGAAAAATATATTTTCCCATTAACAAAAGGTCTGATGACCAGCTGCTATTGGCTTTTTCAGTTAGATTATAGACCAAACATCTAAGTTATAACCTTTATCTATATTACAGCATCAAAGAGGGAAGAATAGGAAATTAAAGTGGTAAAAACTGATCCTTTAAAAAGATTATCTCTGCAGTTTGATAGGTTACCAGCACTTTTTGTGTATATGAATTGAATGAATTAAGCCCCAAAAGATATAAAAACTTGGAAGAGCATATGTAGTTGATGAACCATTGACAATAGTACATAACAAATGGGTGTTTATGGACTCTGTAGTTAACAAGATTTTACTCTCCAGAGCCACTTATATCAAACAGATCCCCACAATACACAGCTCTAGCTCATCTAAGTAGCACCCAGTTTAATAGTAAACAATTATTTGGGGCTTTTATATACCTTACTGGAATGAGTCGCTGTTTTGTATACTAATGTGGATCAGATACCATCATGTTAATCCCATAATTAGATAGATTGCTCACAGTATTCCTTCCTGAATATTTTATTGGTTTTAGAGAAGCAGCTAGACATTTTTATTTTGAAGAAAATTTCTTTTAAGCGCCTGGCCTGATTTCCTCCTGAGGGATGGTGAGTTTATAGTTCTAATTAACTTCAGTGAATTAGGGGAGCTTAGCACCTTTACAACTAAAACGTATTGTTCTGCTTTTAAAGCTTTTCTACAGGTCGTTTGTGGACTGAAAACATAGTTCAGCTTTAAACATTGCCAGTTCACATTCTCTTCTGGCACAGTCCTCACAGTCTAGTTTTAACATGATACTTTTAAATAATTCCTGGTTAGTTGTATTAATTCACTACTCATACTAGAATCTGCTGAATTTTTTTCATATGTACATAATAGAGTTTGGAAGGACCACATTTTCACTGGTTTCAAACCACATCCAATTTTGCACCCACAAATATGCACATAAGTTTTAATGCCCATAAAACTGTGCATATAACCATATTTATATAAAATAGTTGAGTCCCCAAGCCACCACTAGCATCCGTGTAATAGAAAGTGATTCTCACAGTATTTCTAAATCTGTTCAAAACAAACAAGTATTAGAAATCTCATGGCAGGAAACTGTATTCTCATAAAGTTTCCAGCCCCAGTGAGTTGGGTTATTCAGTTAATCATCCAAAAGTTTTGCTTATTATCAGATCCAGTTTTTTTGATTAATCAATTACTGCTCACTTGGGTTCTCAGTTTACTTCATTTTATATTCAGTTGGCAGGAGTTTTGGACACCAGTAGATAGAGAGAAGGGGAACTAGAGATGTTAGAAATATGAGTGGAAAATAACAGTCAGATTCAGTTGGGTGAGAAAAGCTAGTTAAAACATATGGGAGAAATATTCGGAAATATTTTCAGTAAGAGGAGAAAATCAAAAAACAGGAATGCTGAAAGACTTGGCGGTATTAGTGGACAGCAAACTAGACCGGCATTTGCACAGTAGTATGAGTCTGGTGAACTCATGTTTGAAGTCACTGGAAAGGCTCTCATCTCAAGTCCTGTATAAACAAATCCAATTACAGGTTGCATTATGTAGACGCATCATGTCATGGAACATGGCAATAAATAGCTTCTCGGTATGAGCAGGGCCAGCTCCAGGCACCAGCTTAACAAGCAGGTGCTTGGGGCGGCCAAGGGAGAGGGGCGGCACCTGCGGCAATTCGGGGGCGGCAGGTGCCTCACTCCCTCTAGGAGCGAAGGACCTGCCGCTGAACTGCCGCCGCTGATCACGGCCTTTCTTTTTTTTTTTTTGCTTGGGGCGGCAGAAATACTGGAGCCGGCCCTGGGTATGAGGCCCTCATGTGACTGAATCTGGAGTATTGCATTTAATTCTGGGCACCTGATTAACAGATGCTTTCAAACTAAAGGACAATAAAGGGAAGCAAAGCTAATCAGGTGGCTGTAGGGACTGATTTATGAAAAAAGATTAAAAGAACTAATATGCTCATTTTGACAAAGATGACTAAAGCCTATGGAGATTGGGGTTGGGATATGCCTACAAATATTCAGAGGGTGTTAACAAGCAAGGAGAGCGTTTACTTAAGACTTGCAAATGGTATAATGAGAAGAAATGAGATAAACGTAAGAAAAAGAAAACTCATGTTAAGTATCAGGAAAAGCTTGCTTACAGCAAGATCTTTTAGGCTATTGAATAACCTCTCAAGAGAATCAATGGAAGCCCCACAGGTTGGCCTATTTAAATCTAGAATGGACAAAACACCAGCAAATCTATTGCATGTACTGGCATGAAGATGGATTACATGCCTGGACAGGTATTTCCATCTCTCCCCTCTGTGATCCTATGCAATGTCCTAGAATACTAGATCTAGTAGAGGCAAGAAGATAGATTCCCATTATGGTGAATCCCCTTTATATAGTCTAAATTGCATCTACTGTTAAGTGAGGGTATCTGACTAAATACGTTTTCTGAGAGGAAATGGAGATATCCATATTCACTGAGAGTTTAGGATGACAACTAAATATCATCTCAGTGTGCTCCACTCCTCTCAGACTGAGTGTATATTCCCACCTGATCTATGTTCTGCAAAAATATATGTAGATGGTCAAGTTTGTCTGCCAGTGCTACATGTGAAGTACAGTATGATATCCAATTTTGAACTAAGTATCTCATCCTCCCTAAACTACTTTGGAAGCCAAACATTTTGATTCATTCTCTCTCTCTCTCTCACACACACAAACACACACTTACTTACTTATTGTGAGGAAATTTATAATGGGGGTAAAAATATAACTGAGAGCCTAGGAACAGTGCTTGCCCTGTTCTGAATAACAGTAAAAATAGGTTTCTCAGATTGCAGATGAATTAAAAATGTCTTGTAATAAAATTTCATTTTTTCCCAAATAGACTTTAAAAAAGAAGAAATTACCAGCAAATATTGAAATGTAAGTTGAGGGACACTGTGCCAATTTCTGCCCTTGGTTCTGCACATGCATTTATTTGAATCGGATTCTGATCTCTAGTGTACCAGTATACACCCAGAGTGACTTCACTGAAGTTACTTGGTGTAACTGAGATGGGTTTGCCCTGTAATATTCATGTGTTTGGAAAAGTAGGTTGCTGAAGAAACACATTCATTAGCAACACCACAAAGATCTGGGAAGTTGCTGCAGTAACCATGCATAGAGTAAAATTGGTTAAAGTGTGCCAGACTGTGCCAGAAGAGAATGTGAACTGGCAATGTTTAAAGCTGAACTATGTTTTCAGTCCACAAATGACCTGTAGAAAAGCTTTAAAAGCAATGTGTGCATACTTAATAAATCCATCATGTAAAAAATGCATTATTTTCTCAAGGAGATTGCAATATTATTCAAAACGTGCTAAAGTGGGCAGGATATCCCAGGAGTAATTGTGAATTATGAGGTCATCGGGACCTCATTGCAAACTATTTGCAAAACTTAATTGGTGTAATAAATAAAATATGCATGCAAATTAGACTACTTTCTGAATTAGAGGAATCCATTATCCAGCATGGCTAAGATGCTCATCCAATGCTAGTATTAATATATAATTTAAGATATAGACACAGTTTATATTGGTTTCAAATGAAGCCTAAATTTTCTAACTAAAACCACCCTAATAACCAATTAAAGATATTTAATACATTTCATTCTAGATTCCAAGACCTTATTGGCACTCCAGGTAATGCTGGGGTGCCAGTGATCTGGAGTTTATCCCACAAAAGTGGTGGTACATTTTACTATTTAACATAGAAGAAGGCGAGGAAACAAATCTCAATATGAATAGACCAGTTGCATGCTCTCCCATGTAAAAACAGATTCATGCAGCACTGAGAGTAAAAAGTATTAATGGATGATGAAAGACATTTCAAACTGTTATTTAGTGGTGCATTTGGTATTCGTCTTAGAATTCTAGCTATGAAAAGAATATCACTAATGAGTATAGCTGATTTCATCACCCTGGAAATAAAGTAGGGATTAACTAGTCATAAAACTAGTTTGCATCGTAAAGAAAAATCTGAAAGAATCAGAGTGAAGAATCTCTTAGAGTAAATATAAATAGATCGGCATAGAGAAACAGTTAACACACTCTGTCTAGCATTATTGCTAGACCCAGTAACACCGTCTAATCATCAACCCCCCCCAAATCGAATATTACATCTGCTTTTTTTTAAAGCAGCTGATTGAATGAATACAAATGTCTTGCTGTTGTCACTTGGGATAGCACTTGATATATCCCATTTTCTAGACTCTAATTATTCCATTTGTAGACATGAATGCCATTTAGATGTAAGCTAATTCAGCATGGTAACTCAATTAGATTTGTACTGACTAGGATTTATGAAACATCAATGGATTCTTGGTGAGACCAATGGGACTACTGGTTATTTATCCCTAAGTCTTACTGATACTGCCTCTCAGGAGCTCAATTAAACATGCCAGTGATGAAAATGTTTTCTAACAGTAGTCTTTCACAATTACACAAAGATTTTTGTAAGGCATGCCACATGTGTAGCAGGGGCACCATGTAATACGTAATGGAAAGTTTTTCTTTAAGTAGGTGATACAGTATCAGTGGTTCAGAGTGATTCTCATGATTGCTGTGTTGGATTAAAAAAAAAAAAAGAGCCAGGAAGATGAAGAATTTAGAATCATAGAAATGTAGGGCTGGAAGGGACTGCGAGAAGTCATCAAATCCAGCCTTCTGTGCTGTAGCAGGACCAAGGAAACCTAGCCTAGACCATCCCTGACAGGTGTTTGTCCAACCGTTTCTTTTTTTAAACGTCCAGTGATGGGGATTTCAAAACCTCCCTTGGAAGCCTATACCTTTATAGTTAGAGAATTTTTCCTAATATCTAACCTAAATCTCCATTGCTGCATATTAAGCCCATTACTTCTCGTCCTACCTTCAGTGCACACAGAGAACAATTGGCCACTGTCCTCTTTATAACAGCCCTTAACATATTTGAAGACTGTTATCAGGTCCCCTCTCAAGCTTCTGTTCTCAAGACTAAACAAGCCCAGTTTTTTTAAACCTTTCCTTTTTAAAGCTTTTTATCATTTTTGTTGTTGTTGTTCTCCTCTGGACTCTCTCTAATTTGTCCACATCTTTCCTGAAGTGTGGCATCCAAAATTGGACACAGTACGCCAACTGAGGCCTCATCGGTGCTGAATAGAACAAAACAATTTCCTCATGCGTCTTATATACACCATTGCTGTTAATATAACCCAGAATATTATCCTTTTTCACAGCTGTATCGCATTGTTGACTCATATTCAATTTGTGATCCAATATATAACCCTGAGATCCTTTTCAGTAGTTCTACCACTTAGTACTTTTCACTTGTCTTTATTTAATTTCATTTTGTTAAATTCAGACCCATTCTCCAATTTGTCAAGGTTGTTTTAAATTCTAATCCTGTCCTCCAAAGTGTTTGCAACTCCTTCCATCCTGGTGCCAGCTGCAAATTTTACAAGCATACTCTCCACTCCATTATCCAAGTCATTAATGAAAATATTGAATAGTAACATATAAAAAAGGAAGATGACAATTCAAAAGAATGTGAGGCTCTTGCTGAAATTAGCATGGCCAACCGGACATCAGTAAATATGCTAGATGCTAAGGCTTGTCATCCTGCAAATTGTGCTGTGCAGGCAGACTTCTGCACCTCTGCAAAGCCCCATTGAAGCAAGTGAATGCAGGGGCCTGTCTGCTTATAACAGATGGCAGAATGAGACCTCAGTGAGTGCATTTTGATGGTGTTTGTTGTGTAGAGCTGGGCAAATAGCACAAAGGAATCTCTTCTACTATTCACATTTTCAGACAAAAATTGGCTTGACTGCATCTAAGCTCCGTTTTCTGCAAATGTTCTAGCAAATGGGTGCACTGGCAGGAATGTTCCCCAAAATTGCAAAAGTGTAAGCAAATACAGCAGAATATTCAAATAAAACAAAGTTTCTTTCATAATCATGTATATTTCTGATCTTAATAGTTAACACTTATCTGATCTCAGAACAAAAATTTACCCTGTAAACAACACATCCAGTGAAAACAGTTCGGATTTCTGATATTGGATTATTAAACACTTGCAGTGAACTACTCACAGATTAGCTGCGGAGAGTTACTTACAGAAATTATATAGCAAATTTCAAATAAAGCAATTCAAAAACAGACAACATTCAATTAATTCTTTATTAGTTACCAATTATGCAACTAGCTCTATTAAATATGCAAAATCACCTGCAGTCACTGACTCCTTAGCTTGGTTATGCCAACAAACTCTCATCCTCTGATTTAGAAGTAGAAGGTTGTACTATCCAACAAATCCAAGTAACTTGTATCCCCTACTATATTGTGGTAAACAAAGGAAGACTCATGAAATGCTAATGGATATCAGTACTACAAAATGCTCCTGACTTTGCATCCAGGATGCATTGTTAGTAGGGCTGAAAATTTTATGTTAACACTTTTTTGGATAGGAAACTGTTTTCAAGAAAGTGAAAATTCTCAAAGTGTCTGCTTTTTTGACTATTTTCAGATTTTGTCACTGGAAAACCACAACCGTGAAAAATTTTAGTTAAAAAACAATGTTTTTTCAGGGTTGTTTTTTTTTTGTTTTTGTTGTTGTTGTTGTTGTTTTTTGCCAGCGTTCTGATCTATTTTTTTTTCCAGTTTCCAGTAAAAAGTTGAAAACATCAGTAAGGGGGAAAGGACATTTTCTGTTAGCGTCTTTACTACTTTGTTTACTAATTCCCCCCACCTTGTTTTTCATGAGGAAATTATTTCAATATTTATATTGCTGTGATTTCTCTTCCCTGTTAACAAAAATCGCTGCGTGGCTGCTCATGTAGATTGCTAGAATGGGCTAGAAGTGATCTGAAAATGGGGAAAATTTAATTTTTTTTTTCCAAAATTTACTGATTAGCTCAGGGATTATGATTCCTTCCTTGTTACAGTACCTGTGGAAACCAGAGAATCCCTATTGCTTATACAGTATGATGACTCTTCTGATGCGAAACCAACTGTGGTGGGCAATAGGCAGAAGTGTGGTGGAGGGAACAGTCCATCTCCTAGGGCATGAAGCAGCTCCTTGGATGATCTGTGGCAGCTGCACTGATGTTCTGGCATAGGCTTTGAATCCCTTATGTTGCCCCCTCTCCAGGGCTGTCCCTAGGTATTTTGGTGCCCTACGCAGCCCCAGGCCTCCGTGGCGGGAGAGGAGCAGGGGGGGCCTGTGACGGGTTGGATCACAGAAACCCCCTTGGAAGCTGCCACCTAATGTACCAAGACTACTTCTATTCCTGTTTTCCCTGCCAGCTCAGGGCTCCAGCATCCTGTCTTGCTGAGCCAGACACTCCTGTCTGCTCCAACACAGACCCAGGGTCTGAATTACTTGCCCCAGAGCTGCAGGTTTACCTGAAAACAGCTCACAGAAGTGTGCTTGTCTTTAGCACTCAGATGCCCAACTCCCAATGGAGTCTAAACCCAAATAAATCCGTTTTACCCTGTATAAAGCTTATACAGGGTAAACTCATAAATTGTTCGCCCTCTATAACACTGACAGAGAGATATGCATAGTTGTTTGCTCCCCCAGGTATTAATACATACTTTGAGTTAATTACTAAGTAGAAAGTGATTTTATTAAATATAGAAAGTAGGATATAAGTGGTTCCAAGTAGTAACAGACAGAACAAAGTAAGTCACCAAGCAAAATAAAATAAAATGCGCAAATGTATGTCTAATCAAACTGAATACAGATCAGATCCTCACCGGTTCCAGAATGCTCCCTTTTACAGGCTAATCTTCTTTTAGCCTGGGTCCAGCAATCACTCACACCCCCTGTAGTTACTGTCCTTTGTTCCAGTTTCTTTCCAGTATTCTGGGGGGTGGAGAGGCTCCTTCTTTAGCCAGCTGAAGACAAAATGGAGGGGTCTCCCACGGGTTTAAATAGACTCTCTTGTGGGTGGAGACCCCTCTCCTCATTCCTATACGAAGTCCAGGTCCAAGATGGAGTTCTGGAGTCACCTGGGCAAGTCACATGTCCTTGCATGACTCAAGTCTTTACAGGCCGAAGCCATTGTCCACATGGTATCTTGTATGTCTCCAGGAAGACCTCTTATGTGGATTGGAGCATTCCAAGATGTATTGTTCCCCAAGTGCTTCCTGATCAACTACTTGCGAATTCCTTCCTAAAGAAACTGACCAAATGCCTCACAAAGCTTACTTAGAAACCAAGCAAGCATACAGCCCACATTCTTAACCTCAGGTAGAAAATGATATATATGTACAAATAGGATGAATAGATATAGTAGACCATAACCTTTACGGAGATATGTTACATGGTACAGGCAGCACAAAACATATTCCAGTTATGTCATACATACATTTATAAGCACCCCTCCCCCCCATAAAGCCTCACCGCAGGCCTCCGTGGGGCGGCTGTGGGGGAGCCTTGCCTCAGGCCTCTGCAGGGGGAAGCGGGGGGGGGGGGCTGGCCCCAGGCCTACAGTGGGGGAAGGAGGACTAGTCACTTCCTGCGGGAAGTGGAGTGACCTGGCCCCAGCCTGCTCTGCTCCACTGGCTCCCAGGCTTTGGGGGAGGAGGGAACCGCCCCTCAGAACTTGCCAGCGGCGCAGCTGGGAGCCAGAGGAGCGGAGCAGGCTGGGGTCAGGTCGCTCTACTTACCGGTGAGGGCAGACCCTACCGCTTCTGGAGTCCTCAGGGGAGTGGGGGCAGGGAGGGGCAGGGCGGAGCAGGGGCGGTGGCCCTGGGGAAGAGCCAGAGCAGGGGCTGGAGCAGCACAGAGCTGTGCAGGGCACCAGGAAATTGGCACCAAATTTCCTGGTGCCCTACCCAGCTGTGTACTTTGCGTATGGGTAAGGACAGCCCTGCCCCTCTCCAGGGGAGTGAGAATGAGGGAATCCATGCAGAGGTAACTCCCTCAGCCCTCTACAATCTGCAGGATGTTGTATCCCCTATATGCAACACCCATATTCACCCCCACCCCATCAATGGAAACACTGTGGCTTTGCTGAAAAAGGACTTTTCCAGGGGAAGGGACCTGGATTTGCTCCTATATGAGTAACCAAATATCCTACTCTGCTATTACCTAACAGAGAGGAAAAATCAGTGTTTACCATAAAAACAAGAACAATGTAATCCCTACCACTGTGATCTTTGGGTTACAATCTGAACCAGTTTTCCAGCCTTAATGTGCCCTTTCATTGCAGGTGGTCTGGGTGAGAATTCTGCATGTGTCCCAGCTGCAATTAGCCCTTTCCATTGTCTTCATTCATAAGTAGACCTCGGGTGGAGGCTGGGCAACTGGGCACTGGTTCCCTGGACAAGGCTCTGTCATGGTGTGGAGCACCAGTGGCAGCTACAATTTTTCTTTGTCACGGTTCTGCCTGCTTGTGTTAGAGCAGGCAGTTTGCAGTGGGGTTGTAGCTGTGTTGATCCCAGGATATGAGACCCCCAAGGTGGGTGAGATAATATCTTTTATTGGACCAACTTCAGTTTGTGAGAGAGACAAGTGTTCAGTTACTTTTTTCAGACCTGAAGAGCTCCGAGACACTCGAAAGCTTGCCTCTTCTACCTACAGAAGTTGGGCCAATAACAGATATTATCTCATCCACCTGTCTCTCTTAGCACAGGGAGAGTAATTAGATCTGTTGCTCACATTGCCTAGAGATGTTGCTGCAATTCCATAGACACCAGACATCTATAAATCCTCTTGCTTTTGATTCTTTGTTTTGTCTTAGGAATGCATCTGAGCTAAATGGCTGCAGTTCTCCAAAACATTTGGTAGGTTATATGGAGAAACTGGGATGCCAGAGCTATGTCTAACGTTCAGTCAAGTGTGCATGATATCTAGCAGCGAACTGTTCACTTCTGAATTGGATCCCCATTTGAACCCGGACCTGCAGAGATTGCTAGGCTAATGCATTGTTTACCTAATGTGACCCAGTGCTACTCCACTGAGACTTCAGAACTGCTGTAGGTAACTCCAGTCTCATTTTCGTTTAGTCACCCTTTCCACATTTCTCTCTCACACCACCTTCAATAAATTGTATGAGGTGTGTGATGGAGAGTCTATTAGAGATTTGTCTGTGCATAGTTGGGGTTAGAAATGCATCTGCTTCTAGCAGCCTGCTAATAACTTCCCCATGAATTGGGAAGTATTTAGACTACTAGGCATTTTTGGTTTTGTTTTAATAGAGTAAAGACATGTCCAGGGTTTCCAACAGAGAATGAAGTTCTGAAATGTTACTGGGACTGGAGTTACTGGAGGGGTGTGTATATGTGGTTGGTTGGTTCAGTTATCAGCACTGATTCAATATTGAGTTTCCAAACATGACACCTGCATTTAAAAAGTGCAAACGTCCCACTGAAAGGTCCTTTGTACTTGGTAATTTGAACAATGAAGATTCCAACAAGTTGGAATGTTGACATCTTTTGAAGGAGGTGTATGTGTCTTGATAATGGATCTTAAATGCTGGAAAAGTTATGACCCCTTCATATTAAGGTTCCAGTAGATTGCTAAAATGTAACTTCCTGAAGTCTGATATGCCTAAATAAAGAGTGGAAAAGCTCTGTTGCTGATGTATATTGTATCTGTTCTCCTCTTTGATCTACTTCCATAAGAGACCCCCCATTCCCAATACAGCTGTTAGTAGCAGGTGGCATGTTCTACTGTTAATTGGTACTGGCTAACTATTACTGGTGTAGAAACCCGGGAATAGGTGATGCACAATAGACATGGGGTGGCCGTGTTAACCTTGGGGTCGTGTCTTGTCATCCATGAGAAAGGGTGTCAGCATTGGATTCCAAACTATATATCTGAAGTAGAGCATTCAAGAAATGCATAACTAGAGGTGTAAAGGATGTGATGTGTAATTTCTACACAGTTAAGGAGCCATCAAAACATTAGGAGCTTTTGGGAAAAGTTTATTAGGAATTAACTTTAACATTAGGGCCTTTTTTTGCCCCAGAATTATTATATCTGAGTTCATTAACTCAAAGCTTCCACTTACTGATTCACCAGAGTGCTTTATCCTATGAGCCTCATTGTAAGCAAAATGTCTGATGCTAATACCTTGGGAGTCATCTACACCTCCCAGAGTAGAAAACTCGGACAGTGGGTTAACTGACGTTGTATCTCTATTAAAAAGGAAGAGTTCTCCACCTTTGCCATTTAGTATTTATGTGCAGAAACATTTGACCCCTGACTATGGAATGGGGATGCATAAAGGGAGCTCTATTGCTGAAACAATTAGAGATGGATGCCATTGTTACATGATGATGATGATGATGATTTTATAGTGCTGTGATGGTCTTCTGTCTGATATGCTACATATTGAGTATCTATTTCCTATGACTTTTTTTTCTATTCAGTTCTCTTTTCTCTGAGCTTCACAGGATAAAGCAGTGAACAAATTTAATGTATTATGGTGCAGTGAATATGACTTAGCATGTTTTTATTTCATTGTAATTGTTCTCCTTCATACAATTAAACCATTTGATCAAATATTGTCTTTACATAGACACCTTCCAGTTCTGCAGTGCATGTTCCAACCAGTGATTACAATAGGTTCACCATCCTGCACCTATTGAAGTCAATGGAAAGGTTGCCACAGACCTCAGTGGTGCAGGGTCAAGACACACATGAATAAGGCTTGCAAAGGTTAAAAAAATAACCACTTCAAATACTTTTCCTGATAAGACCTACATCGTAACAATATTGTTACTAACTTGATTACAGGATTGGCAGACTCTTGACTTCAAAAATTTAACTTGTTTTAAGTGTCCATAAGCCTTCTGTTTAGCTTTGATCTTTCATTTTATCTTTCCTTAGTTGCTTTAGATTAAAAGGGCCTAAGATGCAGGTGGCACTTTTTACTTTGTAAAATAATGAGTAGCAGATCTGAGGTCTGCTCTCTCTTCAGTGTATGCATGGCTATCATTAACATTAATTATTGGTCACACTAGATGAGCACCCTAGTGCTAACAGGTATCCAAGTTATTTCTCAAATGTTTGGTGCATCACTGCAGGCTATGCAGTTTTGCTTATTAAAACTGTTTCTTGATGGATACCTTACCATTACGAAGTACAACCACAAGTCTTTTTTTAATGAAAAACACCAAGGTGAATTTTAGCTTATAATATTTGAGTCCTTGTGAAAAGAGAGCCAGGTAGCTATTACAGAATCATATCTGCCAATTCAATTCTTACTATAGCTTTAATTAAAATTCAAGCTAATATCTTGAGTTATGGAGGTATTGGTTGTGACTTAAAGGTGAGTTCCATTTTGTACTTAAGGCAAGGATTCAACTACTTTGTTCTGCATGGAAAAAATAAAGCATTATCTTTTTTTACTAGAACTGGTTGAAGATGTTCAGAAGCAAAAATTTCCCACTGGAAATGCCATTTTGTTGAAATCAAACTTTCTGTGGGAACGTGACTATTTCCATGACACTTCATTTAGGAAAAATCAAAACAAAGAGTTTTGACCTTATTGGAATGGAATGTTTAAATTTTTCATTTAGATATAACTGCTCATTTTGATATTTTATACTATAAATATAAAAATAAGGCCAACTAAACTAAACAGCTATCAAAAGATGTTGATTTTTATCTAAACATTTAGATTTTATTGAAATGAAGCACTTCTGAAACTAAAGTTTTCAAAAACTTTCATTTTGCTGGAAACTTCAAGCTTCACATTGGGAATGAAAACAGACTTTGAAATTGTGGAATTTACAATAAAATGGGAATTTTAGTTCCCACACATCTCTATTCTGAGGGTACGTCTATACTTAGCCGCTGGTTCGGCGGCAAGCAATTGATCCCGGAAGTGCTTGCCGTCGACGCCGGTAATCCTGCTCCACGAGAGGAGTAGGCAGAGTTGATGGGGGAGCCTGCCTGTCGCGTGTGGACCCACAGTAAGTACCTTTAAGTTCGAACTAAGATACTTCGACTTCAGCTACATTATTCACGCAGCTGAAGTTGCATATCTTAGTTCGAACTGGGGGCTTAGTGTGGACCAGCCCTTAGAGATCAAGTCACATCTTATTTGAACCATCTCAACCTGTATGGGTCTTGAAGTGCATATTTCTAATTCTCTGATCCGGGTCTAGTTGTATTGCTATTGTATTTTGCATACTAAGTGCTAAGCAACTGAGTTTAGTTCACTTCACTTTTTTTACCATAATAGACCAAAGTAATTTATGAAATAATAAAATATATACTGGAAAGGAAGGATGCAGACTATCTGGCTCAGGGATTGATAATTGGAATATAGAACCTTCCCTTTTCAGGTTCAATCCATCCTAGGTTAGAGTCCACCAAAATGTGTTGCTATATGATGATGTATGTAAAATGAGCTAGAGAATCACATAAATACCATCTCATTTGACACCTTTGTTGGCAAACTCAACAGCGAGGCCAAAGGCTCAATGGACATAGAAACGGAGCTACAGGACTTGCCATGAGAGAATCATTCATGGACTTAAAGCACATTGATACATGTTATATCTGTTCAGAGACACTGACAGAGGACTTGGTCTCCAGAGCTGCCAAACCGGCTCACCTGGACCAGGCACTCAAGAACAAATGAATCCTACCCACACTTATACTACATGGCATCCCATGGCATGGGGTGTACTTCAGGTCTAAATTTGACATTTATATGTCTTATCCTGATGCAGGCAATACTTTCCTTGACTTCAGTGGAAGCTTTCTTAGAGTGAGGACTGCAGGACTGAGTCCTCATGGCTCAGTGAAGTCTACGCATATCCAAATCTCCATAGTCCACAGGACTTTTGAGGATGAGAGAATTCAGGATCAAGGCCTGTTTTTGGAATTTAGCACACAGAGAAGCTTCCTTCTATTTATTTAAGTGAAGTATAAGGTGGTGGGTTTGCTGTCAGGGGAAATATCCAACAGGGAGGAGAGCTGTACCTCTACCAGCTCAACCAAGTATAAATATTGGACCACACGTTCAGCTCCCTTCCACACTGCTTCCCCTTTTCTGAAGTGCCAAAATAGTGTCAGGCCCCCTATGACCAAGTGCAGGGAGTGAACAGATGAGCCTATACTCTTTTCACTCAGACACCAATTAGTTCCCCTGCAGAAAGCTGATTGAGGTAGTCAGAAAATCAGGCTGGTGGGTGGGGTGAGATAAAGAGCCAATTAGCTCAACAGCCCGGAAGGATGAGGAGACACAGGAAGGAAGTGCAGGGTGTGATGTTGCATTCCATATGACTTTATGAAAATATGCTAATAAGTGTGAATATAATGTAACTGGAATATGCTTCATGCAAAAGGTCTCTTGTAAAGTATCATTACAAAGCTTATAATTTACTGAGTGTGTCCATCCTGTTTGTATGAATGTATAATTCTTGAATCTGAAACTAGGAATATAAAATAAAACTCTGAGGTGCTACTGTAATTATGCAAAGTGTGGGCCATTAATGTTGGTTTAGAATCTTGATGGCTCCCATCAACTAGGACAATTGACTGTAGATGACTCTGTTTACTTGCAAACCTTCCTGTGAGTCAGTCTGGGAAGAATGAAGGTTTGGGGTCTCACAGGACATGTGACCATGTCACCTCGTACTGGAATCCATCTTAAATTTGGTGCTTTTTCCATTTAGAAGGGGGGGGTGGGGACCCAAAGAGACAAAAGGTTCCTGCATTGTGCCAGAGGTGTATATAAGGGAGTGGAACAGAACAAAGTGGGCTGCAGTCGTGAGAAGTCCCCTAGCTACCACCTGAGTTGGAACAAGGACTATACCAGGGGAAAAGATTGGGTCCAGACTAGAAAGGAGTCTAGTCTGTGAAATAAGCTTATTGGAACATCTCTGAGGGTGAGATTTGCCTGCATTTGGTTTCCTACTCTATTAGGCTTAGACTTGCGTGTTTTTGCTTTATTTTGCTTGGTAATTTACTTTGTTCTATCTATTACTACTTGGAACCACTTAAATCCTACTTTTTATATTTAATAAAATCACTTTTGCTTATAAATTAACCCAGAGTAAGTAATTAATTCCTGGGGGAGCAAACAGCTGTGCATATTTCTCTGTGTTCTAGAGGGCAGACAATGTGTGAATTTACCCGGTATAAGATTTATACAGAGTAAAACAGATTTATTTGGGGTTTGGATCAAACTGGATATCTGGGTGCTGGAGACAGGAGCACCTCTTAAGCTATTTTCAGTTAAGTCTTCAGCTTTTGGGGGACGTGGTTCAGACTTAGGTCTGTGTTTGCAGCAGGCAAGTGTGTCTAGCTCAACAAGTACTGGAGCCCCAAGCTGGCAGGGAAAATGGGCTCAGAGGTAGTCTTAGCACATCAGGTGGCAGTCTCAACCCATTACACAAGGATAGAGGGACAGGCCTACTCGAGCCCAGTCTCACAGGGTATGTCTACACAGGGATAAAAGATTTGTGGCACAGACATGGCTGGCCTGGGTCAGCTTACTTGGGCCAACTGCGAGTTTTATATTCCTCTTTAGACATACACACAGAGACCTCAGGAAAGGGAGACCTCTACTCCTGTCAGGTCCTCAGGAGAGGGCCAAAAGCACAGAAGATATTGTAAATAGACTGTTGCATGGGGACTGCAGTGGTGGTGTTGGAGGGAACTCTAAAAAAATTATAAAAATTACCGTATATAAGCAACGCTGTATGAATCTTACCTTTTTCATTTCCCTACATTTTATATTTTAACCTGTCAACTTTATAATGCATGTTTTTTCCCCTTACAACAACATAAATACACATGCACTTGTGGGTATGCATATATTTAGCAGTAAAATTCAGCAGCTATTAACTGTACATGGTAACACTACTGTTCAACAATAATTTGAGAGGAAATTAAGAACCAGATTCACCCATGTGTTATGTTCAAAAACATGCCATGAAAAAGACCCAATCTGAGAGTAAACCTGGAATGATTTGCCTCAGATGGTTATAACTTGTGACTTCCTGATTCATCAGCTGTGTAAAGAGGCGTGGGGGAGGGGGGGAAGAATGCGGGAAGGCCAGATATAACTTTCAGGTGTTGTCATGAGCCTGGGCAGCAGAAAATGAGAGTAAAACATCACCACAGCTCAGAGCAGCCGAGAAACTGGTGTAACCATTCAGAGCCTTATCCATAAGTCTGTTTTGGGGTCTCATTCAACAGATGGCCCCTCCAATTGCACAGTGTTTATACTGGGACATGACTTATTTCCAGCTCTGAGGGAAGTGTGCCCCTTAACGAGTCACCAACACCACTTCCCATAACACTGTGGTTTTTTCCATCACATTTTTCCATCTGACTGGGCCAAGCCATTCGTAGTTTGAGAGCTATACAAAATCACAGCCTTGTGTGATATGGGTACAGCATCTTCATATGTGTACAACACTATCCATGACGCCTACCGCTGTGGTGCAGTTGAACCCAGCAGCATTCCATATAGAGTGTCAGTGCTCCATTAGAAAACTGGCACGTCAATAAGATATTTCAGAATGGGTGTTAGATCTTTGGCAGTTAAACAGGGCAGTTCTTGAAGTGCATTTTCCCCCTGTGTACTCTACGCTGTACATTAGGCAGATGAAGTGAAGTAATTAAAAGATGTCACTGCAGGAAGTAGGAAGGAGAGAGGAAAGCAAAAGATGAGATCTTCCCTGCTGAACACAGTAACATTGACTTCATTATAGCATTGGAGACGTTTCTTCAATTGCTATTCGCCCAGCAAGCCAGGACCACCTCGGTGTCACAACATTCTGGCTGATTCAGGTGATTGTTGCTGCAATGAGGTGTTTCATGCCTGGAATTATTTCTTTGATGGAAGAAATTGAGAGCAGGACCAGGAACAGATGGCTCATAACATCTTAATTCAGGAGAGCCAAAGTAGTATTTCATTATGGAGTAGTATTTTGAAATTGCCTTCAGGTGTTAGTTTAAGAGAGTAGAGAAAAAAGAAAAGTTAAAAAGATTTTTAAGATTTAGTAAAAGGGATAGAGTGGTACAAATCAGATCCAGTAATAATGCCCTACAAACCTGTCAGATTGTAGTAAAGTGACAAGAGCTAGCTAAAGGGAAACATTGCCCCATGTATGGTGATGGACTTGTTTCACTTTGATGAATCAACTGGTTTGAATTATTAGAAAAATGAAATGTTTGCCCTGGTTCAGAATTTCCAAATGCCCCTTCAGGATAAAAGGACATGCATTCTCTTTTTAATAATTTGAGACTTGATTTTATGCTATGCAAAATGTTATCTCTTTAAAGCACTAACATAAATGTTAAAACAAATTCATGGTGCAGCTGAGTTTCGTGATTAACAGAGTTCATTTAAATAATTTCTTTTCTTGCTAAACTTTCCCCCAAACACTGAGCTTCTTTTAATAAACATGTAATCCTAACGGTTTATTATGCCACTTTCAAGAGGAAAATTCTTGGCTGCTATGAATGTCAACATAAATTAGGATTAATCAGTCTAATTCCTCCGTGAATTTACAGTGTTTGTGTACTAGATTTTATAGAAAAATACTTGCCTTTCAATTCAAAGCCCAGTATTGTGTAGAAAAATCACTTCCTGACATTTTCCTGTCTCTGAAAGTTGTCTTTGGGATGCTGTTATTTTTATTAAATATGGAATCTAAATTATGTAAAAGACAAAGAAAGATCCATACACAAACACTTTAAATCTGTACACATTTGAAGAAAAGCTCTCGTACGTTTCTTAAAAACACACAAATTAATATTGCTTACTTTTCAGCAGGAGTAAATTAGGGTCTCAGAGACCTCCTTGGAATAGTCTGGAGTTAAATAATATTGCATGTTTTTCATTTTACTATGATGAATGCAAAGCTATTAAATAACCTTTTAAAGAGTTGGTGTAATTATCTGTAAACAGTAATGTTACAAAAAAAGGTCAAGTTGTCCTGCCATTAGATGTTTATGGATATAAACTGGATTTATGTTTCCATAAAAAAGGCACCGACTAACTAGATTAATTCTACACAAACTAAACCAACTGTAGTAATATTTAGACACAATAAAATGATACCAATTAAAACTATTTTATTTTTTGTGTCATATTGATTAATGGTGCACTAAAATTAACCAGAGACCTTAAAATCAGGATGGTTGCAGGAAGGCATCCACATCTCAGCATTATTACCAACAAGAAGAGCAGTTAAGGGAAACAGCCCTGCAATAGTATGAATATTTAATTAATAATTAGTCATGTAATTTCTCCTCAGGAATTATTATCCCTCAAACTGGTTTGTGAATTTAATTATTAGCAGCCTTTTTGTTTCCATGTCCCCTCATTACTGTCAGGATTGATGTAACATAAACTTCATTAAAAATTAAAGCAAGAGTCTTAATTACAAGGCTACCCTGACTGAAGTCAGAATTAGCCAAGTCAGTGATGTGCAAATGAGTGCATTATTTAAGAAACATGCTGGAAGTAGTTATGCTAATGTGGAAGGTTCACAGTAGCAGACCTTTTCACTTGCAGTTGCATATTCATTAAATGCACTATGCAAATTTAATGTAGCAGCCTTAGTAATGCGTTGTTAATTTATTCAGATTTATTGAGTACGACTTATAAAAAAAATACAAATTTAATTACTTTATCTAGTAGGATGATATTAGGAAAGATAGCAGAGGTTTAAAATGTGTTGATCTGGATTACTGCAGTTTGATGGAGGATGTGGTATCAAAGGACACAATTTTGATAACTGGGCTTGAAAGAATATTTGATTTACTTATGGAATGATCTAAGAAATCACTAAAATTGCACATGCTACTTCCCAATAGGAGAGTAAAAAAAGTCTCAGTTGTATTAACTTAAGAGCTAAAGCAGTGCTGAGTCCACAGTCTAATGGATGTAATGATCCTACTGAGACCAGTAAAGGTTATGTATGGAGATCTATGGGAAGCAAACTGTCTTTGTGGGAAGTTCATTGGTAGTTACATGTTCCTCTGCGATGTCCCTGATTATCAAGTTTAACAACAGGAATCCTATCTCTGTTCTCCAGCTGTAACTGCACCAGCAGCACAAGACAATTTATTAGTACTGGTTGATGTGAAGTTTAAGGTTTTTTTTTTTTCTTTGCAGTTTGCATATAAAACAAAAAAACACGGTAAATTTACTGTTATGGAGGTTTTTGTAACTGACACATTTTCCCCATGAAGCCTTCATGTGGAAAGGAAAATGGTATAACTGGACCAAACTATCCACCAGAAACTGAAACCTACACTCTCAAAATCATTTGGATGGCTAGAGAGGGACACATGCCAGTGACTGTAACCTGCTGGGTGGAGTGTGCTGTAGAAAAGCTGGGCTAGAACAATCCATTTCCAAGCTTCTTTGATCTTCCCCTTTATTATAGTTACAATCTCTGGTGTATATCAAAATGCATAGCTGTAAGAGAATTATTACTGTAAACATTCAACTGGTCGGGCTATCAGTCAAGTGAACCTAACCAAGCTTTCTTGTTAGATGATCCATAAAAGTTTTCAAGGGACAAACTGTGAACCTCTTACACACATTAGTGTAACCACTAGTTACATAGTGCAACCAGTGGGGTTGCTTGTATAACTACTCACCAGTGTGTGAGAGAGGTTCACAGTCTGGGCTTGAATGAATATCCAAATGCTACCGTTGTGTTCTCCAACTTGTGTAAATTGGATTTCATGTGACCTTTGTATATATGTTGTCTGCGCTGTTGTGCCATTGAAAACTGTGGGCATCTACATGATAGTTCTTCGTATATTGTGGAGTGGGCACTTAAAATTAATTAATGGATAGAAGACCCAGTCCTGCAAGGTACCGAGGCCTCCACTTCCATTCTATTCAGGTTATTTAACTGCAATCATCACCATAGTAATTGAGTGCCTTCCAGTAGTGTATTAAATCATTACTTTTCTTTGTAGGACCTATAGGCCTTGTCTACACTGGCAAGTTTCTGCACAGTAAAGCAGCTTTCTGCATTGTAATTCTTGGTGTACACATTGCCACGCCACTTAGTGCGCAGAAACTGCAGTTGCAGTGCTGTAAAAAACCACCCCGACAAGAGGCGTACAGCTTTCTACGCCAGGGCTACAGCGCCGCGGCGCCAGTGTTGACACCTTGGTCGATTACAGTGCTGCAATTGGCCTCCTTGGGAATTTTGAAAGTTCTCTTCCTGTTTGCTCGGTGATGCATGCAGTGGTCTCAGCGCATCTTTCCAGGTGACCATGCCTGCTTCACGCACCAGGGGATCCCCTGCTGGGAGCAATGCCAAGCTGCTGGACCTCATCGGCATTTGGAAAGGAGGTGGTCCAGTCCCAGCTGCACTTCAGCCATAGGAATTATGATACCTAAGGACAGATTTCACGATGCATGACCGAAAGGGGCCATGACCTGGACACACTGCAGTGCAGGTTCAAAGTGAAGGAGCTGCATAATGCCTACCACAAGGCATAGGAGGCAAACTGCTGCTCCGGTGCTGCGCCCCCGAGCTGCCAGTCTCACAAAGAGCTGGGCGTGATACTCCGATGGAACCCCACCTCTACTGCGAAGGCCACTGTGGATACTTCAGTAAAATCAAGGGGTAAAAATAAAAACATGCAAGGTTGTTAATTGCCTTGAGGCCTTTCAGCTGCTCCATTTTTTGGCTACCACCCTTAGGAACTGATATAAGCCTAGGTGGGTTCCATGGTAGAACTCAGACTAGGAACTTAAAACAAAATCAAGGATCTGATTTTTCCCCCCCCCCAAGCACTCAGCACACACAACTCCAGCTGAAATCAAAGGGAGTTGCAAATACTCAGCACATCTGTCAAAAATAGGATTTTCCCTCCCCAAGCCCTGGTAGGGTATAACTGCATCAGTAACACCAGTTCCCCTTTCTACTCTTGCTCTGCTGTTTTTGTTCCCATGTATGTAGGATGACCAGATGTCCCAATTGTATAAGGACAATCCTGATTTTGGGGTCTTTTTCTTATATAGGCTTCTATTACCTCTCACCCCCTGTCCTGATTTTTCACACTTGCTGTCTGGTCACCCTACATGTATGGTCAGTCATTATAACCTCTTTCTTTGCTGGTTGAAGCTGAGCAGTCCTTTCTGAAGTCACATGGCTTTTCTCCTTGGAAGAACAAAAGAAGCAAGCAGCACAAACTTTCTTCCTCGGCCAAATGCTGAAGTTAGAAGGAGTTTTACTAAATTACCATTGATTTCAGAGGATGAGGATTTGGACTCCTCCTCCCCCCCCTCTCCCGTATCTAAAACCAACTTCAATTTAACAGACAGTAAACTTCCCAACAGGGCAAATATTTACCCTCATGGTGTACACACAACTGTCTGGAGCTCCTTAATCCAGACTTACTCTGCATCAGCGGTGTAATGACAGAATCCTGAGATAGAAGCCTTTCTAAGCAGTACCATATAGCTGCTACATGGTGTCATGGATACAGGGCTAGTTAAACCTCTGACCTGTTTCAGCACATGCCCTTTAGGTATGAGGCCTCATGTCTTTGCCTCTCTGTAGTGGAATCTCCCAATTCTCCCACTCTTAGACAGGGTCCTCCTGGGCTATCATATCCCGAGATCAGAGGTGGGCAAACTACGGCCCGCAGGCTAAATCTGTCCCACCAACCATTTTAAGCCGGCCCTCAAGCTCCTGCTAGTGTGTGAGGTCTGGGGCTTGCCCCGTTCCAGCCAGGGAGCAGGGTCGGGGACCATTCCATGCGGCTCCTGGAAGCAGCGGCATGGCCCTCCTGTGGCAGGGCCGGCTCCAGGCACCAGCCCAGCAAGCAGGTGCTTGGGGCGGCATGTTGGGCTCTTTGGGAGCGGGTCCCTCGCTCCTTCTCGGAGGGAAGGATCTGCCGCTGAAGAAGAAAGTGGCGCGGTGGAGCTGCCGCCGATCGCGATTGCAGCTTTTTTTTTTTCCGCCGCTTGGGGCGGCAAAAACCCTGGAGCCGGCCCTGTCCTCTGGCACTCTGATGGGAGCTGCATGCAATTTCTATTCCCAGATGTGGCCCTCAGCCAAAAAGTTTTCCCACCCCTGCGGTAGATCAACCATGCTTACCCTCAACAGGTCTGACTGGGTTCAGGTACCTGTGGGTCTTCCCTTAGAGAGCTTGTGGCTTGAGATGAATACAGTGACCTGAAACAGCCTTCTTAAAGCAAAGTATTGTTTAATCTTAACAGTCGGAACAAGGCAAAGCATAAGAGAAGAGGGCTATGGAACATTAAATGCCTATAAATATGTCTTCCTTACCTAAAGTCTTAGGAGGTCAATCTTACCTCAGACAGCAGGAAGTTAGTCTGTTCCCCAATAGTTTCTCTGCCCCTGTCGTTGAGGGCCTGTCTTCTTATCCAGCCTAAGTTCTCTGTTCCAATTTCTCCAGACTTGGATACCCCATGGTGACAAGATGGGATTTACCCCTTTCCCATGCTGAAGCAATGAGCTCAGTAGTGTATTGGAGGTGGCACTTCAAAGAAAATGGCTCTGGCATTCTCCCTCAAGTGTGAGTAAATGGGTGGTCATGTGAAGCCATTGTCCTCTCCCTTGTGTTCATGCAGTCAACCCCTCCTTGAATTAAGACCTCATAGTCATACAGTAACCAACCTTACTGCCATCAGGCAAATGGAACGTATATTCATAAATTATTACAGGTGACTCCAAATCCATACCACATGGTACTGTTCAAGGATCCATTGTGGGGCTACATGTGTTGAGAATCATTCACACTGTGAAGTCTGCAGAATCAGGCCCCATAAGCACTAAGTAAAATTCATCCCACAGACAAGGGTCTATGCAGGCCCTGTGTACCTCATGAATTGATTGATTAGTCTAGAAAAGCCTCGCTAAGCCTTTTGCATTGAGGTGTATTACATTCCCATGCAGTTGTCTGACTACTCATTTCTGAAAAGAAAGATGCATAGACCCTTGTCTATGGGTCTATTAGGCAGACTCAAGCCTGGTTTCCTGTCACATGCAAAGTTTCTCACTTATACCTGTCACAGAAAAGGACTGACTTGTTGAAAAAAGAGCACATCTGGATTTACTATATATTTATCTGATTGTTAACAAAGTCCCCAGTTAAAATGCAGCCACGCTTGCTTTTCAACAGTTGGACTGAAGTGAAATCTCAAACTCTGCCTTCATAGCATGGGTGGGGAGATTAAATGTACAATGGATTCTGGGAATGGTTGAATGACTGGACATTTACATTTGTTTAATTAAGAACTAGCTCATTTCAGTTGAGATATCATGCTGGGGATTACAACACTTTTGTGATTCAAATTCCAGTAAGGATATAAGAGAAATAGTTTGGTGTCCTTTCAATCCCCAGCAGGCAGTGATGCACATCACAAAGCTAATAAATGATTGGCAGATCTGCAAACTAAGGATTTTGTCATTATCTGTAAAAAGGTGTCTCTAAAGTAGAGTTTGGGTCAATCATGGGTGTGTGAAATCATACATGCAGGTGACAGTGAATGATTGATTGCTTACAAGTATTATCCATCATTTGGCACCAAAGTAATTCTGGCTCCATCCCTAAAAGGTGTTTGTTCTATTAATCACCTGTTCATCTACCTTAGGTACTTGTGTTACCCTCAGTATGTCTGAGTGCCTTGCTGTCTTTAATGTATTTATCCTCACAACACCTCAGTGAGGTAGAGTAGAGCTATATTCCCACTCTGTAAAATGGGAAGCTAAGACAGTGGCTTGGCTAAGGTCACACAAGAAGTCTGGGACAAAGCTGGGAATTGAACCCTAGTCTCCCAAGTCTCAGACTCGTGTCCTAACTACTGTATAATCCTCCTCTCTGTCCCCTATTTTGAATTATTTCCAAATATGAACAATGTCCCTGCTACAGAAAGAAAGCAAAAGTGGGTAAGTTTTAAGGATCAGATGGATATGTAAATTAACAGGGGAAGAGGGAGGAAATGTTGAGGCTGTGTGCATGCCTTCAGCCCTCTCCAGAACTGAAAGGTAAATGAGGGAGAGGTGCAGGAAGGTTAAGAAATGAAAGGTTGATTTACAAAGCAAACTAAGGAGATTTAAGAGAATTGTAAGGATTGTACCATGGGAGACAAAGCTGGCCTTAGCATTTCAAAGTGCTCATGCTACTGAACTTTTCTGCAGATGACCACAACACACTACTGGCCTGTTTATATGATACAGCTGGAATAAATGGTACAGCCTTAATATGGATCCAACAGTTCTTGTTCAGCAAGAACAAGAGAGTAATGATGGATAACTTCTCTTCTCCAGAAGCTCTCACCTGTGGGGTTCCATGAAGATTAACCATATAACTGCTGCTCTGATGAACATCTCCATGACAAAACTTGCTGGCAGTGACCCTCAATACATTTCAAGATATGAATGATAACCCTGATCACAAAATGGTAGCCAGTTTTTGTTAAGAACACCAAAACATCATATTTTCCTTTTTTGTTTCTAAATATATGAAAACCGTTGCATCTGTTCCTAGGGAATTTCAAGGCCTCTGTTAGCCTCTATTTGGAATCTTTTTCTCCACCTTACATCAAAAGGAAGCTGAAAGAGTTAAAGTGCTTTGCTAAAGGAATTCTACTCACTAGGTATGTACCAAGGTCTCCATTTATCAGGTGCTCCTCCTCCTCCACGCTGTCTTTGCATATGCAGCTCTAACTCATGAATAAAGGCTTGCATGGAGGGAAATTAATTTCATGATACAGATCCTGCCAGCTATAACTGGCTGTTATTTTCTGGGATAATACTGCAATTCAGATTTCCTGCTGCTTGGAGTGCTGGGTTTACAATGGCCCCAGTGGCTCCATGGAGCCGGGCCCAGGCTCAGAAGGGGCCCCGTCCAGCTCAGCTTGCACTGCGTCCCAAGACCCCACCAGCTCGCTGGCTCCCCACCACCTATCACTTGCTCCTCAGGCCAAGGGATCCTCTCTGCCCCTTAGCCCCACTGCCCTGCTCCTCTTTGCCACCTGGCTGGACCCCAGTGCACCTCCACCTCTGGGCAGTCTCAGCCAGTTGGGGTGGGGGTGAGGGTGGGAGGCTTGCCTGGGCCCCTCCAAGCAAGTGCGTCTTGAAAGAGCTCGGCCGGGGCAGGCCCTGGCCTGGCTGATCACGCCACTCCTGAGGGGCCGGAGTGATTTCCAGCCCCGGGACCAGCTCTGGCTGCACTGCTCGCTCAGACACAGTCGCCTCCCAGCAGGGCCGGTGAGTGTGGCCGGGAGGCAGGGGGTGAGGAGTGGGTCTCTGGGGGGTGCTGGGCTATGAGGTGGCAGGGAAGAGCTGGGTATGTTGGGGCACTAGGGAATGGGGGTTCTCGGGGGGTGCTGGGCAGTTGTGATGGGGCTGTGGGCAAGGGGGCACTGGGCAAGGGCAGTGTTGTGCAGGGTGTTGTGCATTTGTGGGAGGGGTTGGGGGAGGTATTGGGCATAGTGGGTCCAGGGGAGCTCTGGCCATAGGGAATCGAGGGGATGTTCCAGTGTTGGGCTGGGGGGCTGTGTGGCATGGCATAGGCCCGCCCCGAGGGGAAGGGGCATACTGTAGTACAGGTCTGGGCAGACCACTGTGCATCTGGCAACTGATGGTTTGTAAATAGTGCCCTGGGCTAGGCAGAGCTGGACCGCTGCTGCCATGCCATGCCATGCCATGCCCCATTGCCTCTGGCTGGCCCCTCGCTCTAGGGAGTGACGTCCCTGCGCCATGCTCCATTGCCTCCATGGGGGCCCACATATATGTTTGACACCGGGGCCACAAAAAGTTAATCCGGCCCTGGCTGCTTGAAGCAATTATTTTTCTTGTAAGTTGTACTGATCCTATGCAAAGATTTTTTTTGAGGTGTCTTTTCATCCCAGGACAAAGATATGAAGCCTAGGCCTACTTTTTCCCTTGTCATTGCTGTAACTGTTATGGATAAATTATTTTAGGGTTCCTGTCTCTGTCAAGTCTCTTGGATTTACAGTCTCTCTAGCCCTCTTTGTCAGACTTTCAGGCACCCTTTCCTTAACAGAAGATGATTTGCCATATGGTAAAGTGGGTTTGCTCGCCATTAGATGTTTTTAATTGCACTGTGTTTACAAAGTGCTCTGTAAATACTTGCATATCCTATTCTGCTAGAAATTAGTTTTTGTACTGCATTTTCCTGGATCTATTCCAAATTATGCCACTATGAGAAATTATATTACACTTGCTGCCATAAAATGCCATTCAGAGCTTAATGACTCCATGCCCAGCATGGGTGTCATAATATCACACCTCTCTCATGTCCATAAATAAGGCATCAAAAGGGTTACTCCAAAGCATTCAGGTGAGTAGGTCAAGTTGTACTCTGACATGAAGACCCAGTTTGCACCCAAAGTAGCACTGGTCGGGGTGGATAAAAATCAATGGTTTTTTTTATTTAAATCAGATTTTTTTGATAGGCTTTTTTCCTCAAAAAGCATTATAATTAAGATACATTACAGCTCAAAGATATCTCATCACGGAATAGGGATTATAAATTCTAATTCTATAGTATGAGAAAATATATTAATGAAATGTTTACGAAAAGTTTTTTGTAAATGAGTTCCAATAGTTCATTACCCAGCGACAGCTCAGTGGTTTGAGGATTGGCCTGCTTAACCCAGGGTTGTGAGCTCAATCCTTGAGGGGGCCATTTAAGGATCTGGGGGAAAAAATCTGTCTGGGGATTGGTCCTGCTGTGAGCAGGGGGTTGGACTAGATGACCTCCTGAGGTCCCTTCCAACTATGATATTCTATGGATTAGGGACCCAATTTTATGGGGTTCCAGGGGCTTCTGTATAGATTATTTAGGTTAATCTTTCTATCTACAAAATGGGACTCAGTGCTCAGTCTAGAAGATACCATCAGAGATGCTTAGTTTTACAGTTCTCAAACTGTGGATTTGTGTCTCCAGAGGTAACCTGCTTATTATCAGCAAAAATGTTTTAAAATAAATAATATATAGCAGTGAGAAATAACAAACCTCAACCCTATTGTCCCTCTGCAAATTTGTGTACACGGCGTCAATCCCTTACCTCTCTAAAAGTGCAAAGTTTCAAAAAGTTCAATGACTAGAAGATGATTGGGGGTGGAATAGATCTGGACAAGGAGAAGAAGTCTGGAGATAAATGTGAGAAGGGAGGGACAGGCAGTAGAAACAAAAGTGAAACTGTTTGAGCAGCATATTTCAGAAGTCTTTCTGAGTGTAGCCTTCATTGATTTGA
Organism: Trachemys scripta elegans; assembly: GCF_013100865.1. Taxonomy (NCBI): domain Eukaryota; kingdom Metazoa; phylum Chordata; order Testudines; family Emydidae; genus Trachemys; species Trachemys scripta. Next base: position 54,532,002 of record NC_048307.1, read on the forward strand.
GATCTACCATACCATTCTCTCACTAGAAAGGAAAACCTATAATGGCAGCAGGCCGTAAAAGAGACCCAGTTTGGGAATATTTTAATGAAGTTCCTCCACCTTTGGGTAAGACAGGCATGCGTGCAAAATGCAAACAGTGCAACAAAGAAATGCAAGGCCTGTTTGCCCGAATGAAACCACATCACGAGAAGTGTCCCTTCTCAGGAGGAAGCTGCGTTGAAGATGATGAAAGGAACATGTCTGAACATGACAGGTTTCAGAATAGCAGCCGTGTTAGTCTGTATCCGCAAAAAGAACAGGAGTACTTGTGGCACCATTCAATGTTTGTATCTATCTCCCCTTGTAAGTCTTCTCACACTTCTTATCAAACTGTCTGGACAGGGCTATCTTGATTATCACTTCAAAAGTTTTTTTCTCTTACTTAATTGGCCTCTCAGAGTTGGTAAGACTACTCCCACCTGTTCATGCTCTCTCTGTGTGTGTATATATATCTCCTCAATATATGTTCCACTCTATATGCATCCGAAGAAGTGGGCTGTAGTCCACGAAAGCTTATGCTCTAATGAATTTGTTAGTCTCTAAGGTGCCACAAGTACTCCTGTTCTTTATGTCTGAACATGCAGGATTTTCAGGTTAGTAAACTTTATTTCATACATCTTTCTTAAGGACTGCCTGTCTTCCTTCTGGACTATTCTTGAATTCTCATGTTTGAGGGGGAAAATAGTTGTTACTCTATGGTACAATCATTTTAGATGCAATTGTGATAAAAAATAAGTAGCTGAAATAGGCAGATCTTCCTTTTACAATTTCATCTTTAAAGTAGTACTGAGTGTCAGTGAATGCAATGAGTAATACTAAATGAGCAGTATGGTAATAATCATTAAAAAACTGCATTGACTTATTTTGTTTAGGAGAATCCATCCTCAACATACAGGATTCTGAAGACTATCCATCTTCAAAATCACCATAGTTTTCTATAGTTTCAGAGTTATCGGCCAATGATAGCATTTCAGTCACATCATGAATGTCACATAGCCACAGTATATCACCTGTAGCAAAAAGGGAAAAAAATCTCCATCCAGAAACAACCATAGATAAAAAGCAACAGAGGGTCCTGTGGCACCTTTAAGACTAACAGAAGTATTGGGAGCATAAGCTTTTGTGGGTAAGAACCTCACTTCTTCAGATGCAAGTAATGGAACTTTCCAGAGGCAGGTATAAATCAGTATGGAGATAACGAGGTTAGTTCAATCAGGGAGGGTGAGGTGCTCTGCTAGCAGCTGAGGTGTGAACACCAAGGGAGGAGAAACTGCTTCTGTAGTTGGATAGCCATTCACAGTCTTTGTTTAATCCTGATCTGATGGTGTCAAATTTGTGTCCATTTAGCCTCTTGCATAGTGACTGTCCAGTTTGGCCAATGTACATAGCAGGGGGCATTGCTGGCACATAATGGCATATATAACATTGGTGGACATGCAGGTGAATGAGCTGGTTATGTTGTGGCTGATCTGGTTAGGTCCTGTGATGGTGTTGCTGGTGTAGATATGTGGGCAGAGTTGGCATCGAGGTTTGTTGCATGGGTTGGTTCCTGAGTTAGAGTTGTTATGGTGCGGTGGAGGATAAATGGATACAAGTCAGATATCAGGAATGGCAATATGCAAAAACCTGTAGGAGAACACTTCAACCTCCCTGGCCACACAATAGCAGATGTAAAGGTAGCCATCTTACAGCAAAAAAAACTTCAGGACCAGACTCCAAAGAGAAACTGCTGAGCTCCAGTTCATTTGCAAATTTGACACCATCAGATCAGGATTAAACAAAGACTGTGAATGGCTATCCAACTACAGAAGCAGTTTCTCCTCTTTTGGTGTTCACACCTCAGCTGCTAGCAGAGCACCTCACCTTCCCTGATTGAACTAACCTCGTTATCTCTATACTGATTTATACCTGCCTCTGGAAATTTCCATTACTTGCATCTGAAGAAGTGAGGTTCTTACCCATGAAAGCTTATGCTCCCAATACTTCTGTTAGTCTTAAAGGTGCCCCAGGGCCCTCTGTTGCTTTTTACAGATTCAGACTAACACAGCTACCCCTCTGATACTTGAAACCATAGATAAGTTTGTGATAAAAACCAAGCAGATTACAAAAGAGGTAATTGATGAAAAATTGTTTATGCAACAGACTCCTTTCCGTATGATTGAGAACCCACACTTCAGTAATATGGTTCAGTCATTAAGACCAGGTTATAGTCCACCCAACAGAGCAAATTTCACAGACAAATTGCTGGATAAAGTGTATGAAAGAGAAATTGAGCAGTGTGAAAAAGGTCTAGAGGGTGAAATTGTTAGCCTGAGTCTTGATGGTGGAGCAATGTCCACAATGATCTTGTTGTATGTGCTTGTGTGACAACAGAAGAAACAATTAATACATCAGGAAATGCACACAGCAGAATACTTACAAGAAGTAGCAGTAAAAGCTATAACAAACTGTGGGAAAAAAAAATTTCAAATGTCTAGTATGCAGTTTGGTCACAGACAATGCTGCAAATGTATCCAAGATGAGAGGAAATTATTTAGAAGAGAGTCCCAAGCTAATAACATACGCTTGCAGTGCTCATTTGATACACCTTCTAGCCAAAGACTTCAGTGTTCCAGAAATAAAGGCTAATGTTTTTGAAATTGCAAAATACTTCCGTAACAACCATTTTTCAGCAGCTGCTCTGAAAAAAGTGGGAGGAATCAAGCTAACTCTCCCACAAGATGTGTGATGGAACTCAGTAGTGGACTATTTTGAGCATTATATCAAGAACTGGCCTAATGTGATGACAGTTTATGAACAAAATTGTAAAAAAAATAGATGGCACTGTCACAGCCAAAGTTCTCAAGATTGGGTTTAAGAGAAATGTTGAACACATGCTGAGTACCCTGAAGTCTATTTCTGTAGCCTTGAACAAAATTTAGGGAAATAGCTGTTTTATTGCTGATGCTGTTGAAATCTGGAAGGAAATGAGCGAGATCTTAAAAAGAGAAATATGCAATGACAGAGTTAACTACAAGCATTAAAAAAAAATGAATGGGACAAGCACCATCTCCAGCTCATTTTCTTGCAGATATTCTTAGTGCTTAGTATCAGGGTCAAACCTTAACTGCTGAAGAAGAGGAGTTGGCTATGACATGGACATCCAACAATCATCCCTCCATAATGCCAACTATAATAAACTTCAGAGCTAAGGGTGAACTATTCAAGAAGTATATGTTTGCTGATGTTTTAAAGAGAGTCACACCAGTGAACTGATGGAAGTCACTTAAGTGCTTGGATTCAGAGACTATTGACATGATAATCTTACTTTTAACAGCAGTAACTTCTTCTGCCAGTGTAAAAGAATATTTTCTTCCTTTGGACTAATTCATTCCAAATTGAGAAATCGTTTGGGACCTGAAAGCAGGAAAGCTTGTTTTTCTTTTCCAGATTATTAATAAGCAGGAAAATGAAGGTGAAGACGACTGAGTTAGCTGCAGAAGTCAATATTTTAAGTTTCTCATGTTGACCTGGCTGACATAGTCAATTTAATTTCTTTTAAATATTTCATGTAACTATTTTAGTTAAAAACAATTAACAAAAACAAACCTGATTTTAAAAAACTTGAATGTGTAACTAAATTCAAAAATTCATATGCTTGGTTTGTTAAAATATTATGTTTTCTGTTGAAAAAGAAAATCCAGAATACATAAAGTTGTTGCTTTAGTTAAATAAAACAATTTAAATGTCTGTCTCCTGATGTTCTCCTCCTAATACAGCATGGCAAGAAAATCCTCCAAATATTAACGATGAACCTGTTGAATTGGAGATCGTTCACCTCCCAATGACTTCATAAATATCTGCTTCAATTACCTTTGATAAATGAAATAACCAAACAATCACTCATTTTCTGATATAGCTGTAAAACTAATCTGAAAAGTTTTCAAAATAAATCACTTTAAAAATGTAGGTTTCATTTTTAGAAGGTACACACTATACATCTATATCTGAGTTGTGACGAATATGCATTAAGGTTATATCAACCAACAAGAATGCAGTTTTTATGTAGAAATCCATGATTAAATCAAGTCTTCCTGACTAGTGATTTAAATCAAATCCACCTGGGCACTGGTTAAATTAAAAGTGTAGTTTTAAACCAGTTTAGTTAGTTAAACGAGTTCAAACCTCTGCGTGGACACACGTCTATGGTGGCACAAGCAAAACCAATATAAACAATTTTAAACTGATAGGCTTTGTTTACACACAGAAGTCACAGTTCTAACTCTTGAGATAGTAGTGTCTTCAGAAGAGACCTGCTGTCTCCCTTCTGCCAGGGTACATAGAGAATAAAATGAGAGGATGATTTTGATACTCAGCTACAGTGCAGGTTTTATGCTTCTTTTCTGAGCGGAGACTTTTAGCTTTTCAGCTGTATGCTTGATGGGGAGTCTTACCCTTGGGAATTCAAATAGTTCCTGCTCCAGGGAGGGGATAAAATGGATTCTAAGCCCTCCAGTAGTTGGGAATTGGTGGTGGTGGGGTGGGGGAGTGTATTTTTATAGAATAGGCATCAGCCCCAGCCATCACCTATATAGATGGTGGCTAGTTTGTAGGAGGAGCCCCATTTCTTAAAGCAAGGACTCAGATGCAGGGGTGGCTCCAGGCACCAGCGCACCAAGCGTGTGCCTGGGGCAGGAAGCTGTGGGGGGGGGGCGGCAGTCAGGCTGCCTTCGGTGGCATGTCTGTGGGAGGTCCACTGGTCCCGTGGTTTCAGTGGCAATTCGACCGCGGGTACGCCGAAGGCGTGGGACCGGCGGACCTCCCGCAGGCATGCCACTGAATCCACGTTACCAGCAGACTGCTCGCAGGTGTGCCGCTGAAAGCCGCCTGACTGCCGTGCTTGGGGAAGCAAAATACATAGAGCTGCCCCTGCTCAGATGGGACTGGAATTGGTGGCCTGTGTTCTAGCCTGGTCAAAACAGGTGGGATCTAGATGAGTCCCTTCAGTACAAGTAGCAATGCTGGAAAGAGGGTGGAGCGGAAGAAAGGCTTGTGTGAGCAAACCAAACATTCATCTTCTGTAGCTTCCAGAACTTGAGTGTGTGTATGTCAGTGTGTGTAGGTGTATAATGAAAGATTCTGGATAAATCCTCCTGGTGCTATTCACTAACAGGCACTGGGGAAAGCAAGTGGATAAAGAGATGCAGAGCACATAGACTGGCCTGTAAGAAAGACCTTTCAGACTTCGGTGAGGTTCACTCTCTCACTGTGAATTATTAGCCACGTTTTCAGCCAGTTTCAAGCTGTCCTCTGGTTTGGCATGATCACTTTTTTTCATGCTTACAAGAGATTGCAGGCATAAAAGGGGACACAGACCTATTCTGAATACATAAAATCTGCATTTCCTCAGGCTAGTTGGATAACTAATTACTCATGAGTCTGACCCATATCCCCAAAATGGGAGTAAGTGGAATTGGAGATGTGCAAAAGTAAAGGTTGCATTTGAGAATGTGGTTCAACGTGTTGTGACAATATCACCCATGTTTCCAATGTTAAAAGTAGAAATGCATATCAAACCTCTGCTATAGGGCTCTTGCTCCTATGAATACTTTAGAGCAGCTTATATTACTCCTGGCTGTTATAAGGAAAGAGTCAAATTCAGAAGGTTTGTAGGGGGCTGAATTACTTGCAGAACGAACCCCATTTGCAAAGCAATAGTTGTAGTCTTCCTTGACCCATGACTTACTGAAGTAACATACATAGTTTTTAATTTGAGTTCATTAGTTTGTTATTGCTTCTCTGTAGCTCAGTGGTGAGTGGTTTAACAAGAAAGTGGTTGTAGCGTAGGATTTCATAGATGAGGTGGCAGCATCTTACTTGGGAAACCCAAGAGGAATCAGTGGAGGGGAATGGACTTTTGGGGGCAGATTTTCAACTGGCTCCAATGGAGTGATGACAATTTACACCAACTGAGGATGTGCCCTGTGGATCACAAGAGAATTTTTTTCTCCTGGGTTTCCTGACTACAAAACATTAAAAATCTAATGCAGCTTTATTCTCCATCCTCCTTAAGTCTTAAATGTCTGTCTTTGGGGCATGGTCTGTAATAGACTAGGGCTTTAGGACCAGTTTTTCTGAGAAGCTGGCAGTGCTCAAGAAGGGCCCTTGACACCGTTCTGACTTAATGCTAGGCACATCTGCAGCTACTTGGACAAAATTGACATTGTCTAGAGAGCAAAGCAATCACCTAGTGTAGCATTACAGAGCATTTACACTTGAGCCGCGTTACCAGACAGTAAATCTTGACCTTTAGGAGTTCAGAGATTAGATTTCTTTGCCGCAAGCATTCAAGATATTGTTAGGAATTTGTTGCTATTCAAAGCAGATTTCAGGGGTTACCTATGGGTTTAATTCATCGCATCAATCATTTTTGGAAGGTTCTTTTAAAGCCGAGATAGCTTCAGATAAAAACTAGGATTACTTTTACATTTATTGTTAGCAGTTGGTGAAAAAGTGAAAGCAAAAAAGTGTCTTATGACACTGCTATAAGTTTCATTGTTTGTTCCTACATGGGTCGCTATTCTACAGCAGGCAGAGGGAAATTGCTGCTTTTCTACTTCACGAACTAACTAAATTATTCCAATGGGAATTTAAGCTAAAAAATAGGATTTGGGATTTGAGTCACAATCAGGCATGGTTTAACCCAACTCAATATAAAACTTTCCAATTATTCTAGATATTAATTCATATATTGATGCAATACTAATAACCTGTTAATTACACTGACTTTCTACATCCTGAAATGTTGCTTGGCACTTAATTCTTTCAGATAGTGCTTGACTTCTGTATAAATCAAGCACAGATCTACCAAGTTGGGTGGAGATATTTGCTAGGTGCCATCAGGGTCATACTGCTCACTTCTCTGTTAAAGAGGTACATTTATATGTTACACACACACACACACACACACACACACACACACACACACACACACACACACACACACACACACACACAGAGAGAGAGAGAGAGTCTGCTCTTTCCCAGATGGAAAAGAACTAGGACAAACAGATGGTTACCTTGTATTTCCCTGTCCTCCAAGCAGTTGTATAGGTCTAGATGTTGGAGCAGACCCAGAGCACCTCTTTCTACCCGTCCCAAAGATCAGTCTGGCTTTCACACAGTGAGCATTGACAGTATTAAGGGGCTTTCATGAACCCTATAGCCATGAATCATACCCAAGATTTGTCCCAGTGTTAACCAAGGTGAGTGTAAAAATCCAGTTAGGAAGTTTGAAATGAAAAATATTAATACAAAATGGAAAACCAATGGTTGGTTAGTACTTATTAGGAAAGGACCTGTGCATAGTTGTTTATGAAGGCGTGTTCAGCATGGTGCTGTTGTTAAAATGGCAATTGCAGTCTTGGAATGTACACAGAAGGGTATCAGATATAACAGCTAGGAGACAATTCTTGCTCTCTACACAGCACTGGTCAGATCACAGCTGGTGCATATAAAAATGACTCCATAGCTAGAGTACTGTGTAACACTTTGGGCACTGTACTAGAGAGACCTCCATAGAGAGACTTTTATTGATGGGATAGAGGAAAGATTAAAGTGATTAAGTACCACAAAATGAGTAACTTGCATATGCCTTTTCAAGTCTCCCAGCCTCTAGGGTTCAACTTCCCTTTTGTTTTAATCCTGTAAAATAAACAATAATAATGCACTTCTCTGAAGAAGAAAGGGGGATAGTGGGAAAAACAGGAGGTGTTCTTAGGGGAGCAGAATCTCTTGCTTTTCATTTGCTTGGTGCCTATACTTGACAATTTTGTAAAAGTTTGATTAGATCAGGATATCTTCCTATTCCAGGTCCTCATGAATAAAAGATTGGTGCTGTCTGGTTTTAAGAGCACTTGCCTCTCAAATACCAGGTCAGGTGCCCCATTCAGTTAGTGCCCAAGCCTGCTCCCATTGCAGTCCTGCTGTGACTCGAAGTTTTGTCAGTGGCAGACGATTTCTGCCCAATGAAGTCAATGGTGAAACTCGCATTGAGTTCAACGGAGGTAGGAAAGGGGCTGTAGCAGGGCAGAGGTGAACCCCGTGGATGCCCTGCTAAAAAGGCTGGCCGCACCGTGCTTCCAGGCAGAGTGGCCAACTGCAGGGGCCCGGGCACTCAGCAGGGAGCCCAGCTGTGGGCCCTAACGAGGGCGGGCTCAGAGTAATAGACTGAGCCAATGAGATACAGCTGGGCTGAGGACTGGGAGGGCTATATAAGCCATGGGAACAGCTCAGTAAGGGGGCTAGTCTGGGAGGAGGTAGGAGGGAGGGCGGGATCGATCGATCGATCTCTGCCTGTGTACTAGTTGAGGTGAGCCTCAGGGGCCAGAAGACCCTGGGAAGGGTCCCTGGGGAGACAGCTGTTAGGGGAATTGGGGACTGCATGAAACACTGTAAATAAATACACGAGGGTGCAACAGTTGAGAAAGGTGTTGGGACTCTTTATTTGACCAGCCTGAGCACAGGGCACAGGCACGCGAGGGTGGAAACCTGTGCAGACCCTGTGATGGGGCCCTTGACTGCTTTAATGGTGGTGACTGACATACTTGTGGACAACAGATGTATTTTACTATTAGCCCACCTCTACCTACATTTTTCATTTTACTGGAGGCGTTATGCCTGATTCAGAACTCTGACTGGTTCTATATCAGCTTAACCCTATGTGTATGAGAATTAAAACAAAAAATTAACTACAGTCCTTTGCATTATGGTGTGTTAGAAGATTTCTGAAAATATCATGGGAAGACTGCATCACCAATCAAAAAGGATTGGCGATGATTGGAACTCTGCAAATGCTAGACAGAGATCTGATGAAAAGACAGGTGCAGGGCACACTCTAAGGCATAGCCACCATGCTTCTAATCTGCTGGGGGGTGCTTCCCCCAGCTTTGCCCAGGCCCCGCCCCCACTCCACCCCTTCCCCCAAGGCCCCACAGATCAGCACCTCTCCCTCCTTCCCAGCACCTCCTGACGCCGCCAAACAGCTGATCTGCAGCAGGCGGTAGGTTCTGGGAGGGGGAGGCGCTAATCGGCGGGGCCTGTCGGTGGGCAGGAGGTGTTGGGGGGAGGGGGAGGTTCTGGTGGGGGGCTGTTGGTGGGTGCTCAGCACCAACCATTTTTTTTTTCCCGTGGGTGCTCCAGCCCCGGAGCACCCACAGAGTTGGCACCTATACTCTAAGGGCTCAATGAGAGATGCATGTTTACAGGTACTGGAAGGGAAAGTTGATGGCAGAAGAATACAAAAGGCAGAAAAAGAAGGTCTTGGATGGATGATGTGGTGTCCTAGGTGGATCCCAAGGGCTATATATCCACAAAGAGATTAGCAGAGGATTGTACAGAATGGGCTACTATGGTTGCAACTCTTCAGTAATGGAGATAATGCATAAGAAGAAATTCCATTAACTTCAATGAAGGTACTTCTGATTTTCTGTCTATATCCTAAGCACTTACATGGCCCCTATTACTCTAGTATTGGAGTACCTCACAATCTCTAATGTATTTATCCTTACAACACCCTTGTGAGGTGGGGAAGTGCTATTATCTGCATTCTACAGATGTGAAACTGAGGCACAGGGAGGCTAAATAACTTCTCCAATTTCACACAAAAAGTCTGTGGCAGAGTAGGGAAGTGGTCCTGGGTTTCTCAAGTCACAAGCTAGTGCCCTGATCGCTGGAACATCCTTGCTCTCGGAGGAGATCAGAAGCAGGTCCTTTGGTTTTTAAAAGACATAATATATTTTCAGTAGACATATAGGTACTGGTGCAGGGACCTGTGATCTGTTTGATACTAACCTACTTCTTCACATTGCTTTGTACCTACACTTTATGAAATACCCAATTCATCTTTAGAAACAATACACCCAGTGTGTGAAAAAGTTATTTTGGGTGAAAACAAAAGAAAATTCAGGTGAATATATTTTAATTGTAACTGACCCTGCCACATTAAATGTTTATAACAGAAGTTTGCATTTAGTTTCGTGCTGTTTTCCCTCCAGAATATACATTGTGGTTCATAGTAGCATGGTTTGCAATGGTTACTATGGTAATTTATTTCTTCTAATGAATAAGTGTTATAAATGGCCAGAACTTAACGAAGAGTTCCCTCAGGAATCTCTCTTTATCAACTCAGATTGTTCTTTCCTGGCTTTGCAGCCCCTCTGAGATGTGGTGGGGTGTTATACATTCATTCAGTGCAGCAGGGTCTAGCACAGCTGTGGCATTTCATCACTTCGGGTATTTCCTACACTTTTTGCAAGTTAATTCTGCAGAAAACCCAAGTAAATGATGCAGAAACTGCTAATGAATCAGACCTTAAATTTGCATGTTTCTATTTTCTTGTACTTTGGAGCTGGTATTCACCGAAAGCTTTTATGCAAAATGGGATAAAAATCCATATCATAGCAATATAGTTTTAAGGGTTATGTTTAAAAAAAAATGTTTGAATCATTCTTTTCAAAGATTTGAAAGATATGAGCTTCTCTTTAAAGCTGCATTATAAAATTTCTTACTGTACTTTATAAATGGTTTTTACATCCCTAAAAATTCTGTGTACAATATACAGCCAAATTAATGTGAAACATGCAACCTTCCTATTAAATGTTGTATTAAATCTGGTCAATGTTAAAAAAAAAATTGGTGGAAATGTTTTTTTTCCAATGACAAAGATTTTACAGTTTTTTCCTGTTCTATCGACCAACCCTGGTAAATATTATTTTATTTGTAGAATTAAGTTGCTTGTGGAATTGATAACAATATTCTTTTTTTCCCCTAAACGATTTATATTGTGGAACATTTTGTAAAGGCTGTCAGACAGGAGAATGATAAAGATGGACTAAAATCCAATGATTAAGTTGGCCATTGTATGGCTGACTGACATGTTTGATTGGCTTCAATGGGATCACTTGTGTGAATAAAGGTTATAAGAAGGATTGGTGGCTTTATTGAGAGTGTCTCTTGCAGTAGCAGCTCCATAAATCTGCATGGATAGAATTATGTGATAGAACTAAAAGTGGATTTTGTGCAGCATGGCTTCCAGACCCATACTACTGGCCTGGTCAACAACACATGAAATCTAGTAGGGTTGGAGGAAGCAGCACCTAGCCACAGAAGAGGGGGCATATAGCATTATAGGGGAGAACTGGTAACTATACCAAACCTTCAGTTTGTTTTCCTGTTTTTTTTTTTTTTAAAGCTTATGAGCAAAGCTGTGAAATTGTGCAAGGTTTTACTCTAAGATGGGCCTTTGGAATATCACTTAAGCATTTTCATATGAATAGTCATGTGTGAATGAAGAAAAAACAGTTCTTTTTTAAAAAAAATGTAGGATGAACATCCGTTTGTGTAGGGAGAGAAAATGCAGGTTAGAAATTTGGCATGGTTTTTAATGTGAAAAATTGGCAACTGGTAGAAATGCGATTGGAAAAACCTGTTTCTGCTTTGCAAAATAACTAATTTGAGTGAAATTTCACCGTTGTAGGTTTTATAAGGCTTTCACAGAATGTGCTTCATTCACGTTCCCTAAGTCTTGTCACCTCTTCATTTTTAAAACTTTTGCCCACTCTCCTGAATTAAAAGATCCAAATTTTCTGCACATTTCCACCCACCAACATACATACTTTTACACTTATACTTTTGCATCTGTTCATCTTTAGCTGATTTGCAGCCTGACACTGGGCAAGGATAGAAGTGAAGAGTTTATCTGTGTGAACTTAAGAATGTAAAGCCATGGAAGAGTGTAGAGCTGTATTACAGTGCACCTTCATTTAGCCAAATGCACACAAATAGTTTGGATAAACAATACTTTGGGTAACCCAGCGGATTGTTTCTATAAGCTTATCTGTAATTTAGCTTGTATCCCCCAATGGGTATTAAAGGATAAACAGAATTTTCCTGTGAGATAGTGTTGATATCCTGATCAAACCATTCATAAAGTTACAAATAGGTGAGCTATGTTCTCCTAAAGTTTTGGAGCAGAGCACTTGTCAACTCTCCATTTTAGTCTAGTTTGGTAGTAGTTTTAAGGTCTTTCTGGCAGACCTAGAATGTGGAAATTACATATATCTTCCTCTCCTCCCCCGGAAAGTATTATGCAAGGAGTAGTCTCTGCTAAGCATATGCTTTCCTCGCACCTGTTTTTATAAATGCACCTTATAAGTAGAGGCTGGTTCAAACCAAAACCGTGGATCCAACAGTCAATACCTTCCTGCTTCCTGCACACATGCCAAACTTCGGGTATTTGGTCAGGATTTCAACTCTGTGGCTGGGCCTTGTTTGTATAATGCATTGAAGCAAAATCTCAGATCACCTTTAAACTAGGCAGAAGTTCTGTTCTGGATTTTGTAGCTTTGGGCCCACGTTCTAGTGAGAGATACTATTGTATCTTGTATGATCATACAAGATGGTGAATTATTTGGGCACAGGTTTCAAAAATGAGCCCAAGGGCTTAAATGTGAATATTCTGTGGAAGAAAACAATAATGTGAGATGCTCAATGTGTTGTACATTAATTTACATTAAATAAAGAGCCTGGTTATAATTAATACATTTGTGGCTAATATTGCAATTCCGGATGTCAGATTTACAACTTGAACTGAATAATTAGACAAAGAGGTTTTTTCCCCCAGGCTTGCCAAACCTTTTCAGAAGTGATCTATTTTATAGAAAGTTTTAAAACTGACTTTTGTCTTGACAGACAAATTTACATTTCAAGTATTTCAAAGCAACTCCATCAGAATTGCTCAAATTCTTCATCCATCTATCATTCAGCTAATCTCTTTGCTTTTCCCCTTTTACTGAATGTACTTAGTGTTCTTTTGTTGAGAGCATTGTTTTTCAGACTGTGCTAATGCATCTTTAATCATACCTCGCCTCTTTCTTATGCATTTGCCTTATAGTTCTAGGTGGAATTGCCTCTTCAGATTTTTCCTGTCTTTCAGTGGCACATTCAGACTCAAATTGTTGTGCTCAGTAGTGCCATTGTCACATTATAACAGGGAAAATGCTTCATCATGTGTTGCTGAACGAGATGAAATCTTCACTAAGGAGCTGAGGGATCATGTTTGAGAAAAACATTCATTTTTATGCACCAAGTTATTACAGTGGAAAAGGAGACATTAAGGCTGTCACCCTATTTTCAACCTCTAATACTAGTGGAGTTTGTTGAAAGATTGTGGTTCCTGAGATTTTAGTTTTTAATGTATTTGGATACAGGACTTTTAAAGAGCTGTTGAAATAATCACCTTGTATCCAGAACGTTATTTATCTTGCATCTAACAAATTGACCAACAAACAAACATTGTCTTTAAAATGTTGTTAAATTGGATAATGTACTTTTGTATATGCTGATTAACAAAGACAATCCAACTACAGAGGATAATTTTTAAACATTGCTACTAATTTAAGTATGATATGGAGCAGTCTGAGCGTTCGGATAATTGCTTAAGATGAAGCAAAGACATATATGTACTATTGGATTGTTAATCAGCAGCCCAATATTTTATTTATATGCTGTCTGGAAAAAGAAAAGGGGGTTTAACTGAAAGATGCAATTCATAGCAGGGCACGGAGACTATATAGGGAGATGGGGGGGGAGGGGGAGAATCTAACTCCAAATAAAAGATGAATTAGGAAAGTTTTTACAAGGTAGCAAGGCAAAAACCCACATTGATTTACCTTGCCAAGATATCTTTTAACTTTCTTTATCATATTTGTTTGCTTTCCAAAGCTGTTTATGTTGAAGATTTGCTCCTTCACAGCCCATCTGTGTGTCCTTGTGGAACAAAAGCTGAATTTGTGATACCACAATTGTTTGTATGATGTCACAAGCATGTGACTGATGTCTTCATTATGTGATCAATAAGATGATGGTCAGAGGTAGAAAATGCCCATTAAGGGCCTCATGCTCCCTTTATATGGGAGTGGAGGGGTTGGTTTGCCCTATTGCAGAAAGTGGCATGGAGATTCAGCTCCCAAACAGAAAGCTTTGAGACTCTACTAGAGGGAAGGACCATCTGCTCAGAAACACTGATTCCACACACCCATCTGATCTGACATTTATCTCTTACACACACTCTGCAGTGCATAGGCTCCCCAGCTAGCTACTGCCTACAGAGTCCTCCTCCCCCAGAGGCTGACTTACAGCACACAGGGGCATCCCATGCAAAATAAAGCTCAGAACAGTAACAGCATTGCCTTGTTTCACTTTATCATGGGCTTGCAGGAAGAGAGGAAACAGTGATGCTATGGCCAGAGGCCATCTGTCTTCCTGTCCTCCCTCCTCCCAGCCAGAGATCTGGATCGTCACAGGGGTGCATTTTCAAAAGTCGGGCATGGGATGGGCCTGCCATAGAACCATCTGCCCCGTTCTGTGCCCTGCTAAGACATTATCCACTGACTGTGCTCCCCTCCATCCACAGGAGTGAAAAGGAATGTTTGGCCCTGACATACAGATGGATTCAATAAATATAAAGGGGAACGCGCAATAAGACTGGACAAGTGAATGTCCTTTGGTATAAATTTCCTTTCTGTTTCTCCAACCGTTCTCTCCAGTAGTTAAGCCCCCTTTAAAGAAGACATTGCTGTAAGGGATATTCATAATCTAACAAAAGACGTGGTAGCAAGTCTACTGATGTAGAGAATACATCTGTGAACCAGTGGCGTGCTACCAAAAAAACACAAAACAAAACCTCCTGGAAATTCATCGCCAGGTAAATCGGTGGACCTAAAGCTCCATTGTTCCAGCACAGCTAATAAGACATTATGAATTACCTCTCAGGTTATCTGCCAGTTTAACCATAATAAAGTAATAATGAAATATATTCTGATTATGGGCAAGACTTGAAGAGCCTTTTATAGTAAAAAAAAGGGTCAGGAAACTCATTTTGACTTATTTGGAAATTCATTTAATTCAGAGAATGCTTTTCTCCATGTTAGAAGGCACAGCGCTGGTTAGATTTTATTTGCCTAGTAGACTGGCTGTGCATTTCAACAGGAGTCTAAACCTTTTATGCAGAACTTGCAGAAGAAATATTCAGCTCGAGTTCATCTGTTCTGTACTCCTCCTTGGTGCATAGGGGAGCAAACTTTACAAAGTCTCTCGACAGCTTCTAAAAACTAAAATCCTTTTGAATTTCTGGAGACCAAGATTCTCTGTTTAGCTGCAGAACAGGTATCAATACAACTGGGGCAACAGCAAAGCAAGCTTCACCATGCTATATGCCTCAGCCCTGACTTAGATAGACAGTAGTATGTCCCTCACACTAGAGAAGAGTCCTTATTGAAGCTGTTGGACAATGAGTCATCTCTTTAGTTCTTCCTGTCTCACTTCCAAAATAATTAATCATGCTCTGTGTTGCCTAGTATCACCACACAAGGTCTCCCTATATCCTGGCCTGGCCTATGCAGTTTTGAAATGAATTCTGGTGAGAGGATCTGCATCCTCATTCAGTTCTAGGCCTTTCTGCTTGAAACTGCCAATAGTGGTGCAAGTTGCCGTTGGGGTGGCAATCCTGATGTGGAGATCATCCTCTGGAAAATTGACCCCTTCAAACAAATACTGTTTTGTAGAACAGAAGCCCTTTGCTCCCCCAGGCACCAGAGAGCACTTTATTCCTCCTCCGTTATTCTCTAGGCCATTAATTTACCCCAAACTCTTCTCACAGCTGCTGGTAGGATCTTGGACTTGCTGGTCCTTTGCTAAAATTGGTTAATAGTGAGCAACCATGTAAGACTCCTGTGGATACGCTCTACCCTTCTTCCATTAGACCATTTTGAATCTGTACAATGTACAACAGCTTACACTTTAGACCTGCTTTTCCTGTTGGTTTTCATGGCTTTGGTTTGGAGGCAACAGAGGAGGAGAATTCATCTTCCAGATTTTAGATTGTTTCTAGGAGAGCTCATTTCCCATACTTGCTGCATATTTCTGATCTGCTGAAGGTCAGTCAGAAAAGACAATGGTTTGTAAGATGTCATGTCCCTCTTCAATTGTGGCAGAAGTGGAAAGCAAGAGCGCAGAAAGGACTGTAAACCAAACTGAGACAGTACTATAGACACCTGCTGGGCACAGAAGGCTCTAGCTTGATGCCTCGATAAAATACAGTAGAACCTCAGAGCTACAAACATCTCGGGAATGGAGGTTGTTTGTAACTCTGAAATGTTCATAACTTTGAACAAAATGTTATGGTTGTTCTTTCAAAAGTTTACAACTGAACATTGACTTATTACAGCTTTGAAACTTTACTATGCAGAAGAAAAATGCTGCTTTCCTTTAATATTTTAAACACTGTACTTGTACTGTAATTTATTTTATTTTATTTTTGTCGTCTCTACTGCTGCCTGATTGTGTACTTGCAGTTCCAAACGAGGTGTGTGGTTGATTGGTCAGTTCATAATTCTGGTGTTCATAACTCTGAGGTTCTACTGTACCTTGATAAAAATTCACTGAGTCATTCCTGCTTCGTTAATACTTACTGACATGTTCAACTGCAGCTGGCAATAAATATGTAACATTGGCAAAAGGGTCAGCTGGGATTTTAATGGCTGATCATAGGCTGCAGCTCTAGGCATCTGGAACTGTATGATTCAGCAGGAGACAAGTTCTGTGCATATGGATGAAAGTTGCTTTATCATCAAATCACTGAACACCAGATTAACTTCACCTGCCCACCCTCACCCCTGAATTGGTATTGAAATGGGCAGGGCTTAGTAAAGGAAAAGATGTAACAGGGATCAAGAATAGGAAACTAAAAGTGAAATATCCTTGAACAGCTGTCTAAGTGCGTGGCCCTGAAAGGTGTAGTCAATGGGAATTAGAGGACCCCACACCTCCCAAAACCAGGCCCTTAGTGACCAGAGGTTAAAGAATGGAGAGTGTGTGTTTTCTCTTTTAAATCCCCAAGCAATATGCATGCGGTGTCTTAGTCATCTTCAAGTCAACTCATTGCAGATGACATCTGATAAAATTAAAGTTTAAATGTTGTGTCCATTTGGTCTATATAATTACAAGATACGAGAGTCTAGATTTTTGTACTTGGCAAAACATATTTCCCAATGGTGAAAGCAAATGTCCAAAGCTGTGGAAATTTTCCATAATATTTTCAACGCAAGTTCTTTTCTGCTGTTGAAATACTTTGGAGAGTGGTAAAACAATTCCATGATCACTCCCTAAATTAACACTTTTTTTTGTTGAGAATGATTAGCAAGTTGGATACTAAAGCCTTCAGCTGAGATCTCAGCTAGTGATCTGGCATAAGTATAGATATTTCTATTTTTGCTAAAATGCAAAAATAAAAAAATCCACACACTTATTTAACAAACTAGATGAAATCCGTTTGGGTGTACGTGTACTCTCCTTTTTAATGGCTACTCAGACAGCTCTAGATGACACAGATGCAGTTGTTCACATCTGCCCTGCCAGATGTTGGTATTTTGCTTGACATGTTTCCATGTGATGTATTGGGAGTGGTGACTGTGCAATTGCAGAGCTGATGTAATAAGGGCAGAGTCAGCATATGTAATTAGCAACTGATGAACACCCGTTTGAAAATTGGGATATTTCCAGCTGAACTAGAATGCCTAATGGCTTTTCCCTTCCAAAAGGCTTGGGAGCCAGCTGTGCTTCTAGTAGACTTAGTCAAGAGTCTCATTCTTTCCTTTCTTTGGGACATCCCATGGGGCCGTATTGGACAATTGCTCTTCTCTTGTATGGGGGTTTTATGGAATTCAATCTAGTTGTTTGCTCAATGAGGGTTAGTGGGAAGATATGGGCTGTGATGTCTTCAATGTACAGGTGACCCCTTGCTTTAGATCTTCTTCTCAACCAGCCTGCCCAGTGCAGAATAATGACTTATCTGGTGCCTAATAAAGCTTGAGGTACAGGTAAGAACTATTTGATGGATACTCAGTCCAGATAAGATGGAGGTCATGTTAGACAGCTGGCCCATGCAAAAGAATAATGAAGACATGGACCAGAATGTTGACAAGTGAGAGAGAGAGAGAGAGAGAGAGAGAGAAATTTTGCAGATGATGTAAGCAAAGAAGCAAGATTTCTAACCAAGACCCTCAGCAACGGGTAGAAAAAAGGAATAGGAAGGAGAGGCTGAGCAGGGATTTAAAACCCAAGAGCAGCATGTGGGGATGGCAGGTGAGGGAGGATATGAGGGAAGAGAAGTCAAGTTGCTTGGCCAGGAACTAGCACATGTGAAAAATCATGACAGGAGGTGTGTATGTGTGTGTGTGTGGGGGGGTGTAATAGGTGCCTCTATAAAACAAAGCCCCAAATACTGGGACTGTCCCTATAAAATTGGGACATCTGGTCACCCTACTGGGAACAAATAGTAGAGTTGACATGGAAGGATGAATGTACAGAGGAGGAAGTTGGAATAGTCATGGGACTTCATCCGGGGCAATGAGTGGAGCGAGAGCAGTAATAAGTGGAAGGAAGGGGTGATGGGGCAGTTAAGCTGCGGGGTGAAGAGTTAGTGAGCAGCACAGATATTGGAAGGAGCATGGGGAATAGTGATATCATTGTCAGGGTGTTGCAATGAGAGCCTGAGCCAGAGGCAGCAGGAGACTGAAGACTCTTGGGAGAGCAGGTTCATATATAGGTCCCCACCAGAAGCAAGCTGCAGGTGCCAGTGACCAGGCTGGTGAGTTTGATGTCCGAGGATGGCTCTTTAGTGGTGGGAAGGGGAATGGAAAAGAGCAGAGCAGGCACTCCAAGCTCACTCCGATGCTGCCTGGTTAGTTAGCTGGAGACTGAAGGCTGTTCTGGGCAGAGTCTCTTTGCAATCTGCCCCTGAAAGAACTGCAGCATGGAGCCGCATGGGCCGTGAGGGAGGAGGATGCTGAAACCCACCGTATCCAGAGTGATTCTTGGGGGAGGGGGACAGAGGAGGGAATGCAAGGAGTCCTAGTTCACCCTCTTAATGCCCTGTGTGGAGGAGACAGGAATGCTATACCCAGTAGCCATGTTTGGGTTGCGATAAGTTCACTTTATCTGACTGAAGCTCCTCTGCTCTTTCAGCTGGGTAAGGCATCCTTTAATCCCCAGAGGAAACATTTAACAACATACATGTCATGTTAATCACCTTAACTATAACCTAGAGAATGTCAACACGGGTGAGCTAAGTGAGTGTTGTAGGGCCCAGCGATGGGGATCCTAATGACCCGGGAAAAGGCTACTGATGGGGATTCACAAAGGACTTGGCTTGTTTGGGAATTGGGATTAGAATATACAGGCTATTAGCCACTTATTTCTAACTCAGACAGCACCACATCAGCATGTCTTCTCCTATCAGAAGGCATCAATCAGTGACCAGAAAGCCCTGCTTGATAGCAAACTAGGCCATAAATAATGCCCTCTACCAAAGCACAGAAAGCCCTCAAACTGAGGAGAACAAAACAATACAAAACTATTAATTGCCTCTTTAAGAATATAAAACCAGTCTGCTGCTCGGAGCAATGTTAGCTATTTAGGATCTTTTGTTGCTAATGACCACTGGATTCTGAGGGGCTGGAGTTGCCTTCCCAATTATTTAAGAACCTGAAGCAGTCTCTGAGTGGTGGTTATTAAAAAGAAAATCAAAGCAATGTGCTATGTTGTACATTAAAATGATTGTTTTATGGTACTGTGTTTTTATGTAATTTAACATTTAGGAAACTAAAGATAAATTAGAAAAATTCTATTTCTTCCCCCCCCCCCCTATTTCCAAGGTTATCTTCCTAAGTCAAAAATATGTTGGTTACCATTTTGTGCAGATCTTGAAGGAGATTTTCCCCAGGGGAAAAAAGGGAATTTAATATTCCCTTATTACTCTTTAGGAGCCATATTAAATTTTTAAGTAGAGCTTGGCCTACCACAAAGCCTACCCAATGCTGAGGAACCCGTACAGGTGGACAAATAAACAAAACACTTGCTGAGGAGCACAACTACTGGTGCTATTTAGCTGGTTGAATATCAACTAAGGAGTATTTGGCTAGTGAATATTAACCTATCCCTGGTTCCTGGCAGTTGCTGCCCCACTGAACTAGGTTCATCCTACAGCTGGAGGCCTTGAGCGCCTCACATCACTTCTCTAGAGCCACCTCCTGGAGAAGGGAGGTAGTAAGTGGCCTTGAGCCCACCCTTTCCCTTTCAAGGTGGGAGCTAGCTAGCCCTCTCATCCCCATTCCCCCCCCCAGGGGATAGTGTGATGGTTCTTAGGGGTACCCAGGGCTGTGAGGAATCTCACTACCCTCTGTCTTTAGTGTGAGGAGGCCCCACCTGTGCCTGCCTTGGGTCGGCTCCCGAACTGCACTGGCCACGTGCAATACAAGTACTTCCTTCTCGGCCTCACGGGCCCTGCTGTCTCTCTAGAGGTTAGCGATTGGCACACTCCAACCCTCAAGCTCTCCAAGTGTCTCCCTGGAGTGACCAGCCCCAAGCCACTGAACAGTCTCAGAATCCACAGATTCACTGCTTCCAAAGATGCAGAACACGCCAGCTTACCAGATCCACCACAGACCATCGCTCCACTTAACTCTCAGTACCTAGATACGTTTCAAGTGAAATTACATATACATTTATTTAACATGCTTATAGATTCAAGTAACAGTAAGTAGAAGTATTGGAAACAAATGGTTAACTATAAAATCCTAATAGGCATTCTAGAGCTGAGGCTTAATTAACAAGATACTCTCATGTCTAACCAAATATAGCTTACCCAAAATCTTTGCAGCACTTTACAGCCAGGTTGGCTGTGACCCTCCTTTCATGAGACAAACTCCCAGCTTGCCTCATACGTGAAGGATTCCATATGTTTCCTTGCACCCTGATATATACCATAATAGTCCTTTGTCTTTATTCATAAACAAAACCTCTGCTCTTTGTTTCATCCTGTAGGTTTCATCTTGTAGATTCCTCAGTCTCTTATTTCGCTTGTGGTTCAGTATGCAAACAGGCCTAAGCTGTGAGGCATACAATACACACGTGGCCAGGCAGGGAGATAGGTGTCTGTTACCTCCTGCCTGAAAGGAACATTTTGGAGGTATGGCACCTCCAGGTGACCTGCCTTAACTCCAAGATCTTAAGAACACTATTTTCTGTATAGGTACATAACTCCTTAGATATTATCCTTACTTACATTTCACAATGATTATAATGACTCTACTGGCTCTTGGTAAAAACATCTCATGCCACCCTTCAGTGAACTATTGTGCATATATCTGAGTCGGGGATCCCTGCACCCCACCCGTGCCCTCTGCCACTTGGCATTAAGGGGTCCGTGGATCACAGAGGGGCAACAAGAAAGGCCCGCACATCCTCTCATCCATAGAAAGGTCTTGAGAAGAATGGCTGCCTGCCTTCTCCCTGATTTTTCATAGCTGCAGGTTCGGAGGAGGGGGACTCTGTTGTATTAATTTAGATGGAATTTATGGGCCTAAAGAGTCAAAGGTGTTAGCGTGACCCTAACTGTCCAACATTAAACAATTTTAAGCAAAATCTGGCAGAGAGTTGAAACTGAAATGGAGTGATTATCCAAAACAAATTTAATCAAAACCTATCAAAATCATTTTCTGAGGACAGTGAATATTTGTTAAACTCTCTGATTTAGCCAAACAGTCCTCCTCGGAGTGGAAGAAAGGGTTAGTTCTGTTGTTAATTCTGAGTCAAGAATGACTGTCACTTTCCTGCTTTAGACCGAACAGACAGAAGGGAGAGAGGATAGGATAGTAAAGATGGGGGAAATACAGCTTTTGTTGATGGCCTCAGGATAGAGGGCAGCTGGTCAGTCAAACAGGCGATTTGGGCTGGCAGATCAGCCATGACAGTTGTTGTTTATCACCTGGGTGAGGAACATCACCTGGTTGGTCTGGTCAGGTCCCTCTCCTTCACTGGGCCATCTTATCTCACTGTGCTGGTGCTGTGCAGTGTAGTTCATTTCAGGATCAAGTAAAAAGCAGAAAGGGCGAGAGACATAGGACTGGAGGAAGATGCGGGGCAGAAAGGAGTCCCAGAGGGAGAAGACAGAGCAGGATATCCAATGTATTAGGCTGGGGTCCTTGGTGCAGCGATCATGGTCAAGTGTCTCTACTGGAGTACAAAGGTCTTGTGTCACAGCAACAATCCTTTCCATAGTGACGGTAAAAAGTTTTTTCTCTTTCCTCCCCCTCTCTTTTTAAGGACTCCAAAAAAGGGGGAGGGGCGCAGAATGGTCCATTTTCTGATTATTTTGCCCACCAGTTAGGACTAACTTTGGTCCATTAGTTTCTGGTCCTCTACCCCTTTTGTTTATCAATCATACTCTTAAGACAGTCCTTGAGTTGTATCAGTAAACCTTTTTGTTTAAATTAACTTGGTCTTTCTGTCTCCTTCATACATCTTTATTTTTACAATTTTATATAACAGATCATTGTGACAATTCATAAACCTTTATCCACGTTTCATAGGTTAGGCTGACAATTAAAGTGGGCCTGCTAGACCCCAGTTATTACAACAGCTCTTGTTCCCACCGTAGCTGCCACTGTACTGAACCTGGCGTCTGAGAGACTGCAGATGAACTGAGTGTTATGACATCTGGGGAAACTATTACCCTACTTATTATGTGTATTCAGACACTTAACTGGGGTCATATTTCACGCATATGATGTCAGTCAGGTCTGATGTCATAGCTGGAAGATCTGGCTACTTGTAGCACATGTATCTAAAAAGCATTTTCTTCCCAATTCATTTCTCAAAATGATTTCCCCCTCATATTTAATAAACTCTTCTAGCATGTACTGTATTTGTCAGTTTCTGCAGTGAGGGCCTGATCCTGAAATCAGTGGGATAACTCATCAGCCTGATCCTACAAACATTTAAGCACATGAGTAAGGGGCATTGGCTTCAGTGGGACAACTCAAACAAAGCTATTCACCGGTGTAAGAGTTTGCAGGATCAAGCCCTTAGTAATTACAGTTTGGCACACAGACAATAGACACAGTTGGTAAATGAACAGGGAAATATGAATCTTTATATTTTAATTTATTTTAATTCATGCTTTCAACCTTTTATTTGACATTGAAAGATAGTGTCCATTATTCTAACCTCCACAGTGGAGTGCCTTCACAGCATTAAGCAATGACAATCCTTAAGTCTGCTAAGATACAGGCTGACTGGATGTGGAGCTAGATTTTTCTGAATTTATCGTCATATACCCCATCATCACCGCAACAGAGCAAAAAAATCCACCATCACCGTAACAGAGCAGAAATGTCCAGTGATCACACTGAGCATTTGACGAAAAGCTTTTTGTGTTTTTAAAAAAGAAGTCAAAAGATTCTTCTATGAGAATAAAAGTGGGAAACCTCTCCGAGATTGCTGGGGCAGTCTCTTGGCTGGTGTGAAAGTTTTATAGTTACAGCACCACTTCCACAGTTGTCCCATGTGTTTCAGGATTCATGTATGTGGGGGGGAGGGATGCCCAGAGTAGTTACTCCATACTATCTCTTGTGGACACTCTTACTCCACATAGAGAGTGCCTTTCGGTGCTTTAGTTTAATACGCTGCTAAAGCACCCAAAGGCACTCTTTGTGCGGAATAAGAGCATCCACAGGGATGTTGGTGGGGAGTGGCTAGTGCACTTGAAATCCAAGCTTACTGTTCACTAATTTCTCTGTGTAGATAAGCCCTTAGAGATCTTTGTTCGGAATCTACTGAAATCTGGGTGTTTAGTTTCTGTAGATTCCATCCTCTTGTAGTAATGGTCTTTCTAGATGCGGGGGTTCTCAACCTGCCTTCTGCAAATAGGTATCAGAGGTGCAACCACCAATGTTTTGAACAGGTGGGACATGAGTGCAAAAAGTCCAGTGTTTAATTAAAATGTAGTTAAACATCTGGTTGGTCGGTATATAATGTTATATAGGAAGGTGCTCTTGGCTTGAGAGGCATCTGCCCTGGGGTTGTTGGGGGATAGAAAATAATGAGAACAATTGGTCTGGATAAACATTTGCCACTGAAAGATATTGCTTTAACTAAGGCTGTGCAAAGTGAGCTGTGTGGGACTTTAAAACTAGCTATCAAAGCTTTACCTGTAACCACTTAGCCAAGCTGCTTCACAAGCCGCATGAGAGTTCATCTCTACAAAGATGG
This sequence comes from Trachemys scripta elegans, assembly GCF_013100865.1. NCBI lineage: Eukaryota > Metazoa > Chordata > Testudines > Emydidae > Trachemys > Trachemys scripta. Next base: position 54,556,188 of record NC_048307.1, read on the forward strand.
GGAGTGGATGGAACAGCAACTTTCCTGCTCTGTTTGTGAAGCATCAGCTAGAATAAAAGTGGCTGGCATTGCACCTGAAGGAGCGTTGGTAATCACCCCACATCCAAATGAATAATTAGCTGGAATAATTACCAGCCTGAAGATGAATTCACACACTGTTTTGCCCGTGATGGTATCAAGGATAACAGGTGTTGAGAGTGCCTTGCAGGGACAAAGATTAAAGATTATTTCATTATCTGGATTCCTTTAGGCAGAAAAGTCTTGTGTTTTATCCTGTCATGCACAGAAAGGTCTAAGCAGCGGTTCGTTCTCCTCGTGCTCTGGCAGTTTTGAAGCTGAGTTTCTGACAGAGAGTGAATATTGTTTAATCTGGCAGAATGGTCTGTCCTTGAGACTTCAGCAACTCTCTCTCTAGGTCTGCGCACAGTCTGATGCCTTTCCAGAAGCCCATGTAAAAGTGCATTTAGGGACGCCACAAGAGATAGTCCGCAACAAGTCTTCCGTTTATTGAGGTTTAGATTAATTAGGAAGGAGGTATTTGAACAGTTACTTCACTTAGAGACCTGCTGATGGAATATTGAGCATGTTTCAGACACATTGTTTCAATATTTGCAAAGAAATATTGTGATGAATTTTAATGGGAGTACTTCATATTCTACTGTTTCCTGGTGGCCACTGTTACACTTTTTGTTGTGTACGACAGTAATGCCTGGAGGCCAGGGCTGCCTCATGCTAAGCACCTATACAAATATATAACAGAGAGACAGTCCCTGCCCTGAGGAGCTTAGAATTGTTTCCTTACACATATAGTACAGAGGGCTGTTTCAGAGACACTGAACTCTATGCCCAGACTCAGCTGGAGGTGCTGCTGGCCCAAATATCATGGAACCATTTTAATCATTATCAAACTAATTGCCATCTCCAAACCAGGGAGCTGTGGACACAAAAACTCCCAGGGCTCCTGCTGGAGTTGAGTGTATGCATGTTGCTGGTCACAATACAGGTCAGTGTCTGTATAAGCTACAGTTGATATGACTAAGATTGGGTGAACTTTGTGAAGCTTCGGGAAACCTCTGAAACTATTCTTTGGGGTTTGTGAGTTGTGTGCTTGAACCTTTTCCCTATTCAACTTTTCCCACCAGGGCCGGCTCCAGGCACCAGCCTGGCAAGCAGGTGCTTGGGGCGGCCACTCCAAAGAGGGGCGGCAGGTCCAGCCATTCTGCGGAAATTTGGTGGACGGTCCCTCACTCCCGCTCGGAGCGAAGGACCTTCCACCGAATTGTTGCCGCAGATTGCGATTGCGGCTTTTTTTTTTTTTTTGGCTGCTTGGGGCAGCAAAACCCTGGAGCCGGCCCTGTTTGCCACCACTCCCCTCTAAGAGTGTTCAGACTTAGCTAGAGAAATGTTTAAGTGAAAACTTGTTCTATATATTAATGACAGAAGAGCCTTCTTCCTCCCTTGAAAACCTAGATTAGTCCAAGTGGGTGATCTCCATTCAATATCTATAAATTTTCCCTCCCCACCACCTGGTCCTTCATATTTGTTTTTCACTCTATCCACTCCGCTCTATTTTTCAATTGATTAGTTTCTCCCCTCCCCCCCCCTTTTTTTTTTTTCCAGGCTCTCCTTAGCCACTTGTAAACCTAAGAAAACTTCTGTACCCACAGCGTTCAAGCGGTTTTGAAATTGGGCAGTTCACCCCTCCATAATTCTTAGGTATGGTAATAAATTAGCTGGTATCGAATTATTCATCTTAATCACAGACCTCCTAACATCCCCAGATTCAAAGGTATCTTTATTTTTCTAGGGGTTTATGCCTCTAATGCTGTTAAATAAACAAAACCCACAGCATAGTATTATGTGAGGCACAATGTACACTGGTAAGACTGTGGTTTGTGCTGATGATATGACTGTATGGTGGTGATGCCATTGGCAAGGCATCAGTTTTTTGAAGCTGTCTAAACCTCTTCTCTTTGCCTTCCAGCAACACCCCTATAGCTTTTATCATAATTTTTTATACTAATGTAGGGCCAAAATCTGCCTTTGGATATTCACGTGCCACTCCCATTGACGTCAGAAAGAGTCATGCACGTGGGTCCAAAGGCAGAATCTGGCCTGCAAACAAAGGAAGATACTAAGAGCCTCTTAGAAGTACAAAATTGGGCTTAACTCTCTCTCAACAAAACACTTGCTTAGGGTCTAATTGATTGTCAGATATGGGGCCAGGAAGGAATTTTCCCCAGCTTAGATTGGCAGCAAGTTTAGGAGCTTTGCCTTCCTCTGCAGTGGGTGTAGGTCAATTGCCAGAATTATCTTGGTGTATCTCATTTAATCAGTTCCCTGCCATTGCAGGGGCCTTGAGCACTGGTGCACCTTGGTCCCTTGTTTTCTCTGCCTGTGGCACAGAATAGTATAGTCTCCTGTGAGTTGTAATACTTTGGTCTCATTTTGGTTGCTGAGTTTAGTATGCAGGTGCTGAGTACTGTAGGTGGTCTTTGATATATAGGAGCTCAGACTAGATAATATAGTGGTCTCTTCTGGCCATAGACTCCATAATTATGACTTTCTCATGAGACTTCCAGTATTTCTTCTCATCCAAGCTGGAGCTAGAAAAAGAAGATGACAGTGACAATTCAAGATTAGTTGGACACTTCCAAACACCAGAAATGGTCTGGCTGAGGCTTAATTTGGGCATCGTGAAGAAGTTCATATTGGCTTTTATTTTCTATTCAAACCAATTGGCTCATCCCTAATTATGTTCCCTTATGCATTTCATGTAGTACTGCTGCTCTACTTCTGAAGATGCCTTTTTTTCTTCTTCAATGATTACTTTAAAAAACCCTACATAATTAATACAGGTTATAAATATTCAGCATGTAATTTATCTTTTAAGTATGGATATGCAATACATTTGCTAAGAAAAGATAGACTAGAAAAGGGGAACTAGAACTGAACCTGAGAATTAAAATATCAAGGTGAATCTAGAATCAAGAGTCCAGTATTCCCAGGGAAGTGCTGTACTCTGCCAATCAGTGACTTAAATGAATGTGGAAAAGGCTGCTTACATTCTATTACCTACAATTCTTTGTATGGTCTTCTGCTGGCCACTTGCTAACTTCATTTTAGATGTACACAATAACTAATAAATTAGCACAGCTGGTTCAAATGGCACAAAAACCCCATCCAGGAGATACAGATAGGCAGTGGGACACTATTTGAGCTCAAAAGCTTGAATAGCAGCCACATCAGAGTTCACTGCAGTCCCACGTCTGCCAGGTTGCCAATTATGGTTGGACTTATTCCTGGAGGTTTCATCACATGAAAGATTAATCTTTAATACCTGGAGACTTCAGGACAATCCTGGAGGGTTGGCAACCCTAATCTGCCCACCGGTGGGGGTACAGGGGGCATAAATATTATCCTTTCCCTTTCACCAGCACCACCTGGAGTTCCCCATACATAACAAGACTATTCAGGTTTTGTGTCAGGATGGGGTGAATTTCCCCCAAGAATAACCAGTCCAAAACCAACAAACCATTAAAATGTGTTTGTCTTCATACTAGATGGTGATGGTGGATCAGAGCCTCAAAACTGCCCCTTATTGTCTTTGACACATCCCCCTGTGGTTGCAGCTGCCAAGTGGCAATTTAGATGCAGAAAGGCCATTGGTTAGCACAGCATCACCCCTGGGCCAGATGAAAAAAATCCTGCAAGAATTATTGCTAAACTTCCATAGAATCATAGAATCATAGAATATCAGAGTTGGAAGGGACCTCAAGAGGTCATCTAGTCCAACCCCCTGCTCAAAGCAGGACCAATTCCCAGCTAAATCATCCCAGCCAGGGCTTTGTCAAGCCGGGCCTTAAAAACCTCCAAGGAAGGAGACTCCACCACCTCCCTAGGTAACGCATTCCAGTGTTTCACCACCCTCCTAGTGAAATAGTTTTTCCTGATATCCAACCTGGACCTCCCCCACTGCAACTTGAGACCATTGCTCCTTGTTCTGTCATCTGCCACCACTGAGAACAGCCGAGCTCCATCCTCTTTGGAACCCCCCTTCAGGTAGTTGAAGGCTGCTATCAAATCCCCCCTCATTCTTCTCTTCTGGAGACTAAACAATCCCAGTTCTCTCAGCCTCTCCTCATAAGTCATGTGCTCCAGACCCCTAATCATTTTTGTTGCCCTCCGCTGGACTCTTTCCAATTTTTCCACATCCTTCTTGTAGTGTGGGGACCAAAACTGGACACAGTATTCCAGATGAGGCCTCACCAATGTCGAATAAAGGGGAACGATCACGTTCCTCGATCTGCTGGCAATGCCCCTACTTATACAGCCCAAAATGCCGTTAGCCTTCTTGGCAACAAGAGCACACTGTTGACTCATATCCAGCTTCTCGTCCACTGTGACCCCTAGGTCCTTTTCAGCAGAACTGCTACCTAGCCATTCGGTCCCTAGTCTGTAGCAGTGCATGGGATTCTTCCGTCCTAAGTGCAGGACTCTGCACTTGTCCTTGTTGAACCTCATCAGGTTTTTTTCTGCCCAATCCTCTAATTTGTCTAGGTCCCTCTGTATCCGATCCCTACCCTCTAGTGTATCTACCACGCCTCCTAGTTTAGTGTCATCTGCAAACTTGCTGAGAGTGCAGTCCACACCATCCTCCAGATCATTAATAAAGATATTAAACAAAACCGGCCCCAGGACCGACCCTTGGGGCACTCCACTTGAAACCAGCTGCCAACTAGACATGGAGCCATTGATCACTACCCGTTGAGCCCGACGATCTAGCCAGCTTTCTATCCACCTTACAGTCCATTCATCCAGCCCATACTTCTTTAACTTGGTGGCAAGAATACTGTGGGAAACAGTATCAAAAGCTTTGCTAAAGTCAAGAAATAAGACATCCACTGCTTTCCCCTCATCCACAGAGCCAGTTATCTCATCATAGAAGGCAATTAGGTTAGTCAGGCACGACTTCCCCTTCGTGAATCCATGCTGACTGTTCCTGATCACTTTCCTCTCCTCTAAATGTTTCATAATTGATTCCTTGAGGACCTGCTCCATGATTTTTCCAGGGACTGAGGTGAGGCTGACTGGCCTGTAGTTCCCCGGATCCTCCTTCTTCCCTTTTTTAAAGATGGGCACTACATTAGCCTTTTTCCAGTCATCTGGGACCTCCCCCGATCGCCATGAGTTTTCAAAAATAATGGCTAATGGCTCTGCAATCTCACCCGCCAACTCCTTTAGCACCCTCGGATGCAGCGCATCCGGCCCCATGGACTTGTGCACGTCCAGTTTTTCTAAATAGTCCCGAACCACTTCTTTCTCCACAGAGGGTTGGTCACCTTCTCCCCATGCTGTACTGCCCAGTGCAGCAATCTGGGAGCTGACCTTGTGCGTGAAGACAGAGGCAAAAAAATCATTGAGTACATTAGCTTTTTCCACATCCTCGGTCACTAGGTTGCCTCCCTCATTCAGTAAGGGGCCCACACTTTCCTTGATTTTCTTCTTGTTGCTAACATACCTGAAGAAACCCTTCTTGTTACTCTTAACATCTCTTGCTAACTGCAACTCCAAGTGTGATTTGGCCTTCCTGATTTCACTCCTGCACGCCTGAGCAATATTTTTATACTCCTCCCTGGTCATTTGTCCAATCTTCCACTCCTTATAAGCCTCTTTTTTGCGTTTAAGATCAGCAAGGATTTCACTGTTTAGCCAAGCTGGTCGCCTGCCATATTTACTATTCTTTCTACACATCGGGATGGTTTGTTCCTGCAACCTCAATAAGGATTCTTTAAAATACAGCCAGCTCTCCTGGACCCCTTTGCCCTTCATGTTATTCTCCCAGGGGATCCTGCCCATCTGTTCCCTGAGGGAGTCAAAGTCTGCTTTTCTGAAGTCCAGGGTCCGTATTCTGCTGCTCTCCTTTCTTCCTTGTGTCAGGATCCTGAACTCGACCATCTCATGGTCACTGCCTCCCAGGTTCCCATCCACTTTTGCTTCCCCTACTAGTTCTTCCCTGTTTGTGAGCAGCAGGTCAAGAAAAGCTTTGCCCCTAGTTGGTTCCTCCAGCACTTGCACCAGGAAATTGTCCCCTACACTTTCCAAAAATTTCCTGGATTGCCTGTGCACCGCTGTATTGCTCTCCCAGCAGATATCAGGGTGATTAAAGTCTCCCATGAGAACCAGGGCCTGTGATCTAGCAACTTCTGCTAGTTGCCAGAAGAAAGCCTCGTCCACCTCATCCCCCTGGTCTGGTGGTCTATAGCAGACTCCAACCACGACATCACCCTTGTTGCTCACACTTCTCAACTTTATCCAGAGACTCTCAGGTTTTTCTGCAGTATCATACCGGAGCTCTGAGCAGTCATACTCCTCTCTTACATACAACGCAACTCCCCCACCTTTTCTGCCCTGCCTGTCCTTCCTGAACAGTTTATATCCATCCATGACAGTACTCCAGTCATGTGAGTTATCCCACCAAGTCTCTGTTATTCCAATCACATCATAGTTCCCTGACTGTGCCAGGACTTCCAGTTCTCCCTGCTTGTTTCCCAGGCTTCTTGCATTTGTGTATAGGCACTTAAGATAACTCAATGATCGTCCCTCTTTCTCAGCATGAGACAGGAGTCCTCCCCTGTTGCGCTCTCCTGCTTGTGCTTCCTCCCAGGATCCCATTTCCCCACTTACCTCAGGGCTTTGGTCTCCTTCCCCCGGTGAACCTAGTTTAAAGCCCTCCTCACTAGGTTAGCCAGCCTGCTGGCGAAGATGCTCTTCCCTCTCTTCGTTAGGTGGAGCCCGTCTCTGCCTAGCACTCCTTCTTCTTGGAACACCATCCCATGGTCGAAGAATCCAAAGCCTTCTCTCCGACACCACCTGCGTAGCCATTCGTTGACTTCCACGATTCGACGGTCTCTACCCCGGCCTTTTCCTTGCACAGGGAGGATGGACGAGAACACCACTTGCGCCTCAAACTCCTTTATCCTTCTTCCCAGAGCCACGTAGTCTGCAGTGATCCGCTCAAGGTCATTCTTGGCAGTATCATTGGTGCCCACGTGGAGAAGCAGGAAGGGGTAGCGATCCGAGGGCTTGATGAGTCTCGGCAGTCTCTCCGTCACATCGTGTATCCTAGCTCCAGGCAAGCAGCAGACCTCTCGGTTTTCCCGGTCAGGGCGGCAGATAGATGACTCAGTCCCCCTGAGGAGGGAGTCCCCGACCACCACCACCCTCCTCCTCCTCTTGGGAGTGGTGGTCGTGGAACCCCCATCCCTAGGACAGTGCATCTTTTGCGTTCCAATCGGTGGAGTCTCCTTCTGCTCCCTTCCCTCAGATGGGCCATCTAGTCCACTCTCCGCATTAGCACCTGTAGAGAGAACATGGAAACGATTCCTCACCTGTATCTCCATTGCTGGTGCATGGACGCTCCTCTTTCTTCTTCTGGAGGTCACATGCTGCCAAACCTCCTCACAATCCTTCTGTCCCTGCTGTGCCTGCTCTGAATCTTCAGAACATTGTGGCCGTAGAAGCATCTCCTGACGTCTGTCCAGGAAATCTTCATTTTCCCTTATGCAACGCAGAGTTGATACTTGTTTCTCCAGCCCTCGAACCTTCTCCTCCAATATGGAGACCAGCTTGCACTTTGTGCAGACAAAGTCGCTTCTGTCCTGCGGAAGAAAGACAAACATGGCACAACCTGTGCAGGTTACAACAGCTGATCGCTCACCTTCCATATCACCGTCCTCTTCAGAGCTTCCTCAACTGTTGCAGGAACTACTCGGAGAAACCTGCAGATGAAAGCCTCAGTGCGCTCTCCCTAGGCGAACTCCCGCTGTTAGCCTCTGCTGTTCGCCGCTCAGCTGGTTCGCTGCTGACTGCCCTTATATACCAGTCAGGCCCACTCAAGGCCCAGCTGGAACAAAGCACTCCCAATTCACACTTTTCAAACAAACAAGCAAGCAATCAAGCACACGGTCAAACTGACCAACTGTCCCAGCAGCAGACACTCAGATACTCACCAACACAGCCCCCCTAATGCAGCACTTAGCGTACCTCCTCTCGGACAGCTCCCAGGCAAACTCCTGCTGTTAGCCTCTGCTGTTCGCCGCTCCAAAGCCATCTGCTTCCTTTGCTGACCCCAGCCCTTGTTTCCCATACCCCAGATAGTCTGACTCAAAGGCAATCTGGAAGCTCCACTGGATTTGGAGTGTTATAGAGACACAATTCTTGCCCCTTGGTGGTTCCATATGCATGCACACATCATACAAGACGTTGCCTTACACAGTGTGTCTTTAATCTGATAATTATTGTTATGTTAAAGTAAGGCCTGGTTTGGCAACCTTTATTCATGTGACTAGTTCACTCACTGCAATAGGGCTGCTAGTATAAGCATCATAGGAGTAAGGCCTAAGTAGTTACTGTATATCTGGAGGGAAAAAAATTCACCTTGAAACTCAGAGTTAGGTCTGTAAATTGACATGTGTTAAGACAACACGAAAGTATCCCTTGTACCTGAATAAATGAGATCACGGAGTTGTATGTGTTACTGCAGCACTGATGCAGAACGTATCCTGGCTTTCCATATTGGTGAAGAAGATATGGTGGCTCCTCACACTGCTGACCTGTGGAGGCTCCTGTGAGAGAGTGATATGTCCTCATACTTGGGCACTGGGGTATTTGAGTAAGTGACTATTACACAAGCTATGTGTAATGCAAGTTAGAACTTCTGGAAGTTAGATTTTTTTTCAAAAGCGCAAGAGGCAGGTAGAAAGCAACAGAGGGTCCTGTGGCACCTTTGAGACTAACAGACCCCAGAGGTGCCACAGGACCCTCTGTTGCTTTTTACAGATTCAGACTAACATGGCTACCCCTCTGATACAAGAGGCAGGTAGGTGCTCAACCCCGATTAGCTTTCATAGTGAGTTGGGAATCTCACTGCACTTTGTGCTTTGAAAATCTGCATGCACATACACCTCTACCTCGATATAACGCTGTCCTCAGGAGCCAAAAAATCTTACCGCGTTATATCGAACTTGCTTTGATCCACCGGAGTGCGCAGCCCCGCCCCCCCCGGAGCACTGCTTTACCGCGTTATATCCAAATTCGTATTATATCAGGTTGCGTTATATCGGGGTAAAGGTGTATATGCGGCTTTGGAGCGGAGGTGCTCAAACCACTCCAAAGACATTAATTAGGCCTCTCAACATCCCTACTAGTTAGGGGTGGTCATTCCTATTGTAAGGATAAGGAAATTGAGGTCTAGAGATTACTCAGACCACAAAGGGAATCAGTGGCAGACATTTAAAGAACCAATCTTCAGCCTACAATTCAAGTAGAATAAGGCAAAAGATTTCCTAGAGAGCACCATATTCCACCCTCCCTGCCTTCAAAAATGTTCCCAGCAGTTCTGAATGCTAACATGGAAGCTCACTACCTGGGGTCTGCCTCATATTAGTGGTACCTGCATTCCCAATCTAACAGCTGCTGTGTTCATTCATTTCAGAAACACACAATACAGATATCTTTAAGAAGAAAATTGAGCATTCAAGGAATTCAGGTGACATGTTGGTGAGATTTAAATTATTCCCAGATTTGACTACAGAATTTTGAAAAAAACATCAAAGGGGTGGGGGGGAATGTAAATACAGGTTTACAGCTACTGACACTTGAAATTTCATTGAACAAGTTTCAGCTGAATGTTTCAAATACTATTATTTCATTAGTGAGATGAGGATTTGCCCTTTCTAATGGAAAACAATTGGACTGGTTACAATGAAATACAAAAACTCATGGCTTATTTTAGTTAGACTGATTGGCAATATACCTATCTCATGGAACTGGAAGGGACCCTGAAAGGTCATTGAGTCCAGCTCCCTCCTTCACTAGCAGGACCAAGTACTGATTTTGCCCCAGATACCTAAGTGGTCCCCTCAAGGATTGAACTCACAACCCTGGGTTTAGCAGGCCAATGCTCAAACCACTGAGCTATCCTTCCCCCCAGTTCCAGTTTACTTTACCTTACCTTTACTATGCATGACAAAGTTACCGCTGAGATGTGCGCATGCCTGGAAAAAAAGCCAAGATGTTGTAACCATCACCTGATAAATTAATTCTCTACCAGTTTTGGTGACCCTTGGTTCACAGGACATTTCGCTGTATAGTTATTATATTATTATTGCCGTTTTTTGTGACGCTGATACAAGATTTGAGGATTACCTGTTGGCAACTAATTTGACAATAGATTGATTTTCTGAATCCTTCTGAATGAGTATTACACAATTATTGTGTAATGCAATTAGATGGAATGATGTAGTAAATAACCATGGGTTAAAACATTTCAGGAATGCCTTGTAACACAGACATGGGCTATGAGCCTGTTACAAAGTCTAGTCATGACCGGGTTCGGATGGCGTCAAAGCCAACGTCTGAAGTCAGGTCAATGTTATTCCTCTTGTAATAGAGGTGGGAAGTGGAGGGGCTGTCTGGGGATCAGGAAGGTGGAATCTTCCTGAACCCTCAGCCTCAGTGGTAGTGGTCTACTCAGAAGTCATGTGCTTGAACTACGCTTAGGAACCAGGATGTGGCCTTATGACAGTAACCTGACTGAACACAGAATCCAGCAAAGGAGTTCACAGGATTTGGTTTCATAGCAAATCTGTAGCTATTTAGGGAATAAAACCCAAGAGACCTACCTCCCATTCATAGATTATTGGTTTATTTTTAAGGCCAGAAGGAACCATTATGATCAACTACTCTGACCTCCTGCATAACGCATGCTAAAAAACCACCCAGAAATCTCTTCCACAAGCTTATGACATCTCTCCATTAATCACCAGCCTATCCTTGGGGGGTGGGGTGGGGGAGGGGGAAAGAGTGTAAAAAACATCTGAAACAGCTGAACCTCCTTTCCCTCCTGTTAGTTAAAATGACTGAACTGATCTCATTTAAAAATAATTATTATTCCTAGAATAACTCCTTGTAGTGGTCTTGGCTAAATTAGCTTTGGATCAAGCCCTAACTAGCCATACAAATTTCTCAGCTACCTTGCAACAAGTCCCACAGGCTAGATTTTTAACAGTACCGCAAATGTTGAAAGGTCTAGATTTGTTTGATTTAGGAATTACTTTGTATCTGATATTATTATGTATAATAAGAAAAAAATCTTGCAAAACAGTCCTGGGTTATTTATTTATTTATTTAGCACAATACACACTAAGTTTCCATACTTGGTTCCACATAGTTTTGTAAGTGCTGTTTAAGAAATGAAACTTTTATGTACCTGTGATTTATGTGTTTGCCTTTAAAAGTGTGCGGAGAATTTTTGTTATGTTAAACACCACTAGTATTTTTCATCCTGATCACTAATAAGAGATTTATGCTTCTAGTAACAGAATATGACATGGTTAATAATTTAGACTTGTTGACAGCTTTTCAAGGAAGAAAGCATTTTCCTCGGTTAACAGCCCTATTTGGATGTTAATAAGTTTACTTAATGTCCCTTATCTTTTTATATATGAATATTTCACCTAAAGAACATGTGTCGACTTCCATGGAAAATGCAACATACAAAGAGAAAGTATTCTGTTTAATTCTACATGCATAAGACTAATATGAAAAATTAGCATGCTGACGGAGGATTGTACACCATAAAGTATTTATACAGAATTTATTAGCTCATTAGGAGATGTACCTCTACCTGCCTTTTTAAAGCTTGCACAAGATACTGTAGATTTCTTTGGATGTCCAGTAACAATGATATTATACCAAATATGGTGCTAGCCCCCAGATCAGTTCAACTTTAATGGAAAGATATAAAATCCAGACAAAGTACCAAGTTGGTAAAAATAAGAATGAATCTTTTAGAATTAAATAGGTTTTTAAACAAATCTACCTCTTGAATAAACTATATACTATGGGTACATCTCCGATTTAGAAGCTGAAAATGTTAAAAATACAAATGAATTCATTATTTTTAAAATCAAGTATTTTCTTTTTGGTGGAACATGTGTTCTTGCTATTTACTAAAATCTTATATAGGTTGATATTGATATACTTAGGCAAGAGTTCTAAAAGAACAGTCTTGTGTAAAATAGAAACAGTAATCCTTTAAAATTAACATTTTTTTCTCTTTGTCTTCAGTCAAGTAATCATTGGACTTTTTGCTAAATAATAAACTTGCAACTAATAGGTTGGATCTGTGGATAAAACAAATAAGGACTCAAAACTATGGCACTAGTTCAGCGAAGTACCTAAGTCCCAAGAAGTTAATGTGACTTAAGTGCTTTGCTGATTCATGGCCTAATAGCAGATTGGCAGCTATTAATAGTAACTGTAGTTGTGTGAAATCATGATGACTGAGCAACACCACTGGTATGTATCCCACCACCAGACAAATGCTATCTGTTGTGTGGGTTACAATGAGGGACAATTGCAATAGAGCAAATAGGTCCAAGAACTTGCTGAGAAAAATTAAAGTAGGAAATTGCTACCAACTGGCTTCCTCCTTACATATGATGTATGATTCTGCTGTACCGTATCAAGAGCCAACACAGGGCTGTACTTTAATTTCTGTATATATTAGGCTGAGCCAAATTCAGCTTAGATTTAGGCTATGTCTACACCAACACTTTTGTCAGTAAAACTTTTGTCAGAAAGGGGCGTGAAAAAAATCACACCCCTGACATAAATTCCACCAACAAAAGTGCCAGTGTGGACTGAGCTATGTCAGTGGGAGACGCTCTTTCCCATCTACCTAGAGCAGCCACATGGGAGACCTTATAGCAGCGCAGCTGCAGCGGTACAGCTGTGCCACGGTAAGGTCTGTAGTGTAGACCTAGACTTACATTGTATCAGCATTTCAGCAATCTGAGTTACACTGATCAACAGCTCATCATAGCTCCTGCACAGATGTGCAAATAAAACAAAACAAAACCCACCTTCAGCTCCTAGCTATCACCCTTTTACCCAGGTTCTCACATGATCACACAACAGCAAAAGGTAGTATCTATGGAAATAGAATTTAACTGAGAGTGGATTGGCATTTCAAGTGCTGGAACACAATTTCCAAAAGTGTCTTCAGGAGACAGGTTCCCAGAATTAGCAATACAGATTGGGAAGGCAAATGGCATTTCCCGGGCAGGTATTGACAGCAGTCACATTAGTAGCAGAGGAGCTGAACAGATCTCCCTGATGTTTAGAGGTGACCTTTCAAGAGCAACTCATGAATACTCTTCCCTGAATCCCCTAACTTCATATCAAAATGTTTGTCCCTATGAAGTGTGAAACTTTTCATCCCAAGGCAGCTGCTGAAATATATGGAGTTGATGCAAAGGAAAATAACCTGAGTATTTTGTGCTCTTTTGGCTCTTTCTGATGTAAAAAGGAGGGTTGAGCGCTTAAGGGTATTTACCTGCTGCTGCTTCTTTTTTTTACATTAGCAAAAATCAGGAAGTCAAATCTAGGTCTGATCTGCCATAGCCATAACATTTTTCAGTGGGTATAAATTATGTAGCTCCATCAAAGTAAATGGAGCTATGATGATTTACATCAGCTGAGGATTTGATTCAGGGCATTTCCACAGGAGGTGACAAAGCAAGGGGTAAACTCCCCAGGAACATTTTTCTCCCAAGCTTTTGACAGGCATTTGCGTTAAATAGATGTCACCAAACGAGCTTTAATAGTGGCTAAAAAACCCTCCCTCCTCAACTGTTCAAGTTTCTATCCCTTATGAGATCCTAATCCCACTAGTTCTCCAGTCCTCCAAAGCACCCTCTTGCAAAAATGGAGCTATCAATCCCTGAGATTGCTAATGTATGAAACAACCAGAAAAGTCACCCACCCCCCAACAAAAAGAACTCTCTTTGTAATCCTAGGAAAGCAACCAACAAAGAAGTTGGGGGAGAAAATCCAATTTTTCTCCTTTGCAGTTGATCTTTGGAAAGAAGGAGCAAGGCTCAGATGTGGGTTTATAAAGTTATCTCCATTATTGAAAGCTAGAGTTGGTCAAAACTGGAATCTCTGTCCCTCAGGTAATACTTGTCTCCCCAAACTGGGACAAAAAGCCAAAATATCAAAAAATTTCAAGTGAATGGAAAGTCCTGAAAAATGTTGATTTGTAATGTGGAAACGGCATTTTCAGTCAACCCACCCACTCCCCTCTTCAAATCTTTTTAATGTAAAATTCCCAACTGGCTCTACTTAAAACCTGTTACATCAGAAACTGTTGCTGTGTCTTTTTAAAAGCCTGTCCCTAATCTATAGGAATGTCCCTGAATCATCGGACAGCGGTGGCAGTAGTGCTGATTGAGTTCTCTCCTTGTGTTCCTTGCCATTATCTTCCCTCTCCCATCTTTTGCCCTCTGTATCCCTCAGGTTGTGCTCTACACACAAATCACTTATTGTTTCTCATGTAAATAGGTGAGAAGAATTGGGTCTAAACTGTTGCTCATGTAACAGTCTTGTGGACAGACTGCTGCAAGATTTAGCTGAAGCAGAGGTCTGATTAGAGCCGATTGAAACATTTTAACTAACCCCAAAATTGGGTTTAATTAAAAATGAAAATTTAATTTTCAACTGCACTTTTTATTTCCTTCCAAGGGAAATTTTGAAAAACAAACAGACAAAAAAATCATTTTGAACTCAAATTTTATTTTGGCTGTCAAAAACTGTCCTTCTTTTGGCATTGTGATGCTGGCAAACCAGGTGCCCAGGGTCTCAATTGAACACTGACAAATACATAGCTGGAATACGTCTTGATCACTTGTGTGTTAGTAATGTTAAAATAGGTGTTAGAATTACAAGAATGTGTTTAATGCATGCAGTGGCTCACCAGGATTCATTACATTCTCATCTCACTTATACCATCTGTATCCCATATTGTAAGGTAATATTTGAGTAGTTGTATTGTGAGCTTCTCTGACTGTGTAAATCACCAGACAGGAGAGAGGTATCAGCTAGTATGAAGTGCTGATCTCCAACAGAAAGGGTTATATACTGCCCAGAAGGAGGGTCCATCTAAACCAGACAGACTATTGGGGAATGTTAAAGAGGACAAAACACTTTTGTTGTTTTCCCTCCTCATGAAGACGAGTCATGTAAGTGGGTTCCTCTCATTAGCTGAGCTTCCAGCTCCTAATACAAGGGAGGAGGGAATAAATTTCTCTAACAAAAAGGAACTGGATCTCTGTGCTGCTTGGACTCTGGGAGGTAAGGTTTGCTAGGCATAAACAAGAGATCCCCAGTGCTTAGCCTGAGTTAGTCCTAAATGACATGTAGAGGTTGCTTATTATAAAAAATTCTATTACTTTGAAATTTAAGATTGTAACTTATTTGTGTATATATGTTTACCTGCTTTAACCTTGTAAATAACTCTCATATCCTTTTCCTACTTAATAAATCTTATATAGTTTATTATAGGAGAGTCTACAAGCATTGTCTCTGGTGTAAAATCTAAAGTGCAACTAACCTGGAGTAAGTGACTCGTCCTTTGGGACTCGGAGAAACCTGAATATTGTGGTGATTCGTGGTGTAAGGGACCATCTATCACAAAAATACACTCACCTGGGTGACCAGATTTACTGGATACCCCAGGGCACTGTCTGTGACTCTATGTTTAGACTGTTATAGTGCCTGAGGAGTTTACACTTGATACTTGGTTGGTGAAATCTACGCTAGAACTCAATTTAGGGTTTGTGCCCTGCTTCCTAACAGTCTGCCCTGAGGGGGGTACTAATGTTTTTGAATCACTGCATTCAGCTTCACAGACATTTCATTTTATTTGTTTCCTTTCTCTTTTTTTGCCACTGGGGTGAATTATGTCGATTCAAACTTTGTCAATTTAGGAAAAGTTACAGTGACAAAAGGGAAGAAGGATAAAGGTGGGGAAAGAGAGGGGAAATGCTGGACATTAGTTCATTTTATTACGCTTAAAAGCAAGAAGATGAGAATGGGAGGGAAAACAGGCTTTTTATTTATTTATTAGAGATGGACCCAAGTAATAAAGTTGCACTGTGGATCCAAAATTAACTGTGTAGAAGTCTAGAGAGAGACCAGAGTCAGCTGCGGAATATGGAGCTGAAAGCTCTCAAAGTCTGAGAGGTGGCATTTGTGCATGTGTGATGTTTTGCTTTGTTTTTCCCCCCTTTTTTCATATGGTATATTAAAATATAGAAAGTGGTTCAAAAGGCTTTGAAAAAGATAGGTACTGTCCGCTCCACCTCTTGAGCCAATCATGTGGGGTGTGATAGCTGCATAGATTTGGGCCAGTGATCTAGGGATGCCCACTTTGGTAATTGGCATTTATGTAAATCCCACTCAGCATTTTGTTTCTGGTAATTCATCCGTTTTACAGTTCTCACATACAGTAAAGTACCTTAGCTTCCCTTAAAAAGGGTCCATGGAAAAACCAAATAGTTGGCGAAAATATTTGTGTAATCAAAAATTAAAGTTAAGTTGTGCAATGCATCCATACATGGACATTTTCGTGAGGTATGATTGTTTTGATGAAAGGAAATGTGCTAGGAAATTCTGATTAATAATTAATCTATTGAAACAGGAGCCAGAAATATTAATATATTTGATACCACGGCGATAAAGATACACCGCTACCTTGCTATAACGTGACCCGATATAACACGAATTCGGATATAACGCGGTAAAACAGTGCTCCGGGGGGGGACGGGACTGCGCACTCCGGTAGATCAAAGCATGTTCAATATAAAGCGGTTTCACCTATAATGCAGTAAGATTTTTTGGCTCCTGAGGACAGCGTTATATTGAGGTAGAGGTGTATATAAAACCGTTTTCTATTTGGTTGGTTAGTTGGTTAGAATACAGCTTCAAACAGTCCACAGAAAGAAGTGAATCCTCCTTTATCTCAAATATAATTAGCCATTTAAGTGTCGTGGGTCAATTTATTAATACTTTCTTCATCGGGGTGTAACTTTTATTAGGCTTTATTGCTATCAGAAATTATATCCTACACAAATACAATAGAGATTTAAATGTTCTGTAGAATGAGCTGATGCTTCCTGACTTTATTGCACAGTATTGTAATGAACCTTGACCAGTTGTAGATTTGATAACTGTAAAATATTACTGCTTGCTGCTAATTTTGTTCCTTTTTAATGACTGATAATCCATGTCGATTTAGTGTGATAGTCACAACCCAATACTGTTTTTCTGTTGCAAATGTGATTGTAACAGGAGCTATTAAGTGTGTCTGCCTAATAAAATTAGTCAGGGAAGCTATGTATATTGTTTCCAGATCTTTGGATTTTCATTATAGTAGGGGAACTTGTTAGACTGTAAAGCCTGATGGTTGCCAGCTAAGACAACCTCTTTGCTACTTCACTGACAGCAAAGGGGTAATGATGCTGCACTTAAAAGTCTGTTCTTACTGTTCTGGAAAATTCATCCTACATAAATATTGTGTGTGATTTTTCTTTCTGGTGGGGTGTGCTGCAGGGCTTGGGGCAAAAACTGTGGTCACTGATTTGTGTAACGAAGCATTACAATGCTTTAAAGTTTAAATACAAAAACTACTTGGCGATTTCATATTTGAATGGGAAAAAGTAGCTTCCATTGCTTGTAGTGATGCAGCAATACGGAGAATGCTGATTTCCATGTTTTTAAACATAACCACGTATGGAAATATCCCAATAAATGAGAACCTCAGCAGTAATCTCCTTCCTTTCTTTATCAGCCTATTGAACATCATGTTCAGAACTATCTTCGCAAAGAGTTTGTCTGTGCAGATATAATGTATTAGGGAATGAAATTAGCATGTCTGAATGCTGAAAAGAGCTATATACTTTATAACACACTTTGCTTGAGAAGCTCCATTCAGTCCTCCTTGGCTTGAATGCTGCTGACCTTTGATATACAGGGCCTTGAAAGTTGAAGAGGTGTTGATTTGGAGGAAGTAGGGACATCCTCAGAACTACACAAGGGATGCAGAGGAACTTTGCAATGATCTGCAAAGCATTTTCTTGAATGCTGTGTAATTTTCACATACGGTTGTTTTCTGGTATCTTCTGATAATTTGGTTCAAAGATAGAAACGGAAGGCTTTCATTCTGTATCCATTGGTAGGGTGGTACACTGAGGCCTGGTCTACACTAGGAGGTTATGTCGAATTTAGCAGCATTAAATCGAATTAACCCTGCACCTGTCCACACAACGAAGCTATTTAGTTCGACAAAGAGGTCTCTTAAATTCGATTTCTGTACTCCTCCCCAACGAGGGGAGTAGCGCTAAATTCGACATGGCCATGTCGAATTAGGGTAGGTGTGGATGGAAATCAACGCTAATAGCTCCGGGAGCTATCCCACAGTGCACCACTCTGTTGACGCTCTGGACAGCAGTCCGAGCTTGGATGCTCTGACCAGCCACACAGGAAAAGCCCCAGGAAAATTTGAATTCCTTTTCCTGTCTGGGCAGTTTGAATCTCATTTCCTGTTTGAACACCGTGGCGAGCTCAGCAGCACTGGCAACGATGCAGAGTTCTCTAGCAGAGGTGACCATGCAATCTCAGAATAGAAAGAGGGCCTGATCGGGAAGTCTTGGATCTGATCGCTGTGTGGGGTGATGAGTCCGTGCTTTCGGAGCTGCGAACGAAAAGACGGAATGCAAAGATCTACGAGAAGATCTCAAAAGCCATGACAGAGAGAGGATACAGCCGGGATGCAACACAGTGCCACGTGAAAATCAAGGAGCTGAGACAAGCGTACCAGAAGACCAAAGAGTCAAACGGACGCTCCGGATCCCAGCCCCAGACATGCCGTTTCTATGAGGCACTGCGTTCCATTCTAGGTGCGGCCGCCACCACTACCCCACCACTGACCGTGGACTCTGAGGATGGGATATTGTCGACGGCCGCTTCCTCTGAGATGTTAGCGGACGGGGAAGATGAGGAAGGTGAGGAGGACAACGAGGCAGTCGACACCGCTTACAACGCTGATTTCCCAGACAGCCAGGATCTCTTCATCACCCTCACAGAGATCCCTTACCAACGTCCCCAGGCGTTAACCCAGACCCTGAATCAGGGGAAGGATCAGTCGGTAAGTGTTTTAAACATGTAAACATTTATTTTGAACAGAACAGGAATATTAACAATGGGTTTTTCATGATTTGTTTGCCCTAGGCGCTTAACGTTTTAGTCCTTGGCAGTGCAACTACTGCAAAAGAATCTAACAATGTCCGGTTTATCATGATTAGTTTGCTCTACGCGCTCTACTTTTTAGTCCTTGCCAGTGCAGGTACTGGAAAAGAAGGTCTATATGTCCGAGAATAGAGCTGAAATCCTCATGGGACATCTCCACGAAGCTCTCCTGGAGGTAATTGGAAAGCCTTTGCATGAGGTTCCTGGGGAGAGCGGCCTTATTGTATCCTCCGTGGTAGGAAACTTTTCCTCTCCAGGCTATCATCAAGTACTCTGGGATCATTGCCTTGCAGAGCATGGTGGCATACAGCCCTGGTTTTTGCTGGCTTTCACGCAGCATGTGTTCTTTCTCGGTCTCAAAAATTCTCAGCAGAGTGATATCGCTCATGGTGACCTGCTTAGAATTAGGGGAATGTTACTATTGGGACTGCTTGCCCGTTCCTTTACAGAACTGTCACCAGCGGTTTACCGCCACGTGGTGGAGGCGGGAGAGGGGCAGCATACAGGGATCTTTCCCGGGGACAGCCGCGAGGGGGTGGGACAGGGGCAGAGTTCATGCTTGCCGGATTGCCAGCAGCAGGAACTGCCCAACGATAGGAGCATTGCTTTGAACGTGAAAGGAGGGCACTGCTCTAATTTAAGTTTTAAGCAGCCAAAAGTCTATGGCTTACCATGTCAGCCTTCTACCCGAATTCCGCTGTCCTGCCCCGCTTGTCTGACCCTTATCTGCAAGACCCCAGGCACTGAATGCGAAGGCCGAAAATTCGACCTTGTCCTGAGTGCACATGTGATAGGAGCTGTGCATGGTCTTGTTCACAGAGAAAGACTATGTTCATTGTTCACAAAAAATCATCTTTGTGAGGAATTCACTCCCTTTTTCCCATCCCACAGCTGCGACTGTCTCCCGACCTACCCTGGCATTCCCCTCGCAGAGGCTGGCACAGATTAGGTGGAGAAAGAAAAGGACACGGGACAACATGTTCTCAGAACTTATGGGCTGCTCCCGAGCCGATGCGGCCCAGCAGACCCAGTGGAGGGAGAACATGTCGCAATACCAGCAAGCACACAGTGAACAGGAGGAGAGGTGGCGGCAGGAAGACCAGCAGGCGACTCAAACGCTGCTTGGACTAATGAGGGAGCAAACGGACACGCTCCGGCGCCTTGTGGATGTTCTGCAGGACCGGAGGCAGGAGGACACTGTCTCTAACTGTCCTCCCCCGCCACAAACTCCCATACCCCCCCACCCAAAGTCCCAAGAAGGAGGGGCGGCCGGGGCCGTGAAAACTGTCACTCCACCCCTGCAGACTGCTCAAGTACCAGAAGGCTCTCATTCCCAAAAATTTGATAAGTCCTTTTCTTCCCGCCTCACCCAAACCCCCGTCCCAGTTTCATCCCCTAACTGTGTAATTGCTAATAAAAGATACGTTTCTGTTAATTACTGTTTCCATCATGTTCTTTTAGGGGACAGTGTGTTTGAAGGGGGGGAAGGGGGTTGGTAATTGGAGAGGACAATCAACTTTACCAGGGTACAGACATGGGGGCAGATTCAGCAGGTCACACTCACATTGCAGTCACTAGGCACCCTTGTCAGTCTGGGAGGTGGTTTTCATGTTCTGTGTGTGGGGGGCATGTGACTTTGTGGCGGGGGAGGTCGGATAGAGATCTTATGCTGCGGTCCTTATCCTGGATCACAGAGCCACGCAGCAGGGGATCTGTAACCGTCCTCCCCCGCCACAAAGTCACATAGCCCCCACACACAGAGTCCCAAAAAGGAGGGGTGGCAGGCTCCGTTGAAACAACCAGTCCACCACTGCGGACCTCTCTAGGAGCAGGAGCCTGTAATTCCTCAAGTTTAGAAGCATTATTTCCATCATTACGCCCGCTCCCCACCACAGTCTGCGTCCCAGTTTCAACACTTTACCGCGAAATCCATAATAAAGAAAACGGTGTTCATTAACTAAGTTCCATTTATTTATTTTTAAATGTGTGTTGGAAGGGGGGGAACGGGGTGAATGGGATATGTAGCTGGAGAAGATAGTCAACAGTAAGTGGGTAGAGAAACGGGGGCAGGTTCATCTTCTCTTTAAACAAATTTAATAGTCACAGGTTACGCTGCTCACTGAGGAACCTAGCTTTCAAAGCCTCCCGGATGCACAGCGCGTCCTGCTGGGCTCTTCTAATCGCACGGCTGTCTGGCTGGGCGTAATCAGCAGCCAGGCTATTCGCCTCAACCTCCCACCCCGCCATAAAGGTCTCCCCCTTGCTCTCACAGAGATTGTGGAGCACACAGCAAGCTGCAATAACAATGGGGATATTGGTTTCGCTGAGATCAGAGCGAGTCAGTAAGCTTCTCCATCTCCTCTTGAGACGTCCAAAAGCACACTCCATCACCATTCTGCACTTGCTCAGACGGTAGTTGAAGAGTTCTTTTTCAGTGTCCAGGGCGCCTGTATAGGGCTTCATGAGCCAGGGCATTAGCGGGTAGACTGGGTCCCCGAGGATCACTATAGGCATCTCCACATCCCCAAGAGTTATTTTCTGGTCCAGGAAGTAAATACCTTCCTGCAGCCGTCTAAACAGACCAGAGTTCCTGAAAACACGAGCGTCATGAATCTTGCCCGGCAATCCTACGTTGATGTTTGTAAAACGTCCCCTATGGTCCACCAGTGCTTGCAGCACCATTGAAAAGTAGCCCTTTTGGTTAATGTACTGGCTGGCCTGGTTGTCTGGTCCCAGGATAGGAATGTGAGTTCCATCGATAGCCCCACCGCAGTTTGGGAATCCCATTGCGGCGAAGCCATCTATGATGACCTGAACGTTTCCAAGGGTCACTACCTTTGACAGCAATAGCTCAACGATTGCGTTGGCTACTGGCATCACAGCAACCCCCACGGTAGATTTGCCGACGCCAAAGTGATTCGCGACTGACTGGTAGCTGTCTGGCGTTGCAAGCTTCCAGAGGGCTATGGCCACTCGCTTCTGGACAGTCAGGGCTGCTTGCATCCAGGTGTCCTTGCGCTTCAGGGCAGGGGACAGCAACTCACAAAGTTCCAGGAAAGTTCCCTTCCGCATACGAAAGTTTCACAGCCACTGTGATTCATCCCAGACCTGCAGCACTATGCGGTCCCACCAGTCCGTGCTTGTTTCCCGGGCCCAGAATCGCCGTTCCACAGCATCAACATGACCCATTGCCACCATGATGTTCACAGCGCGGGGTCCCGTGCTTTGTGAGAGATCTGTGCCACTCTCAGACTTCATATCCTCACCGCGCTGCCGTAGCCTCCTCGCCCGATTTCTCAGCATCTGCCTCTGGAAAAGGTGGATGATAAGGTGTGAGGTGTTGACAACGGCCATAACTGCAGCGATGGTCGCAGCGGGCTCCATGCTCGCAGTGCTGTGGCGTCTGCGCTGTCACTCACCAGAAAAGTGCGCGAACTGATTGCCCGCCGGCGCTTTCAGGGAGGGAGGGCGGGAGTGACGGTTGGATGACGACAGTTACCCAAAACCACCCTCGACACATTTTTTTCCCCAGCAGGCATTGGGGGCTCGACCCAGAATTCCAATGGGCAGCGGGGACTGCGGGAACTGTGGGATAGCTGCCCACAGTGCACTGCTTCCAATGTCGACGCTTGCCCCGTTAGTGTGGACTCACAAAGTCGAATTACTGTCCTTAGTGTGGATACACACGTTCGACTTTGTAATATCGATTCCACATATTTGATTTAAGTACAATCGAACTACTCTCGTAGTGTAGATATACCCTGAGATTGTGTCACAATAAATCAAGTACACTGATGCCTGGACTCTAGTCATTTTATAGTTTTACTTTTATAGAAACAGGGGTCATTTTAACCACTCATGATCTATCCAATCAGACCAGTTTGGCAAGTGCTGGGAGAATTTGTTTTGACAAATTTATAAACAAACTTGGAAATCACATGCTTAATAAAATTTTGGGGATTTGAGTTTGGTTTGGGTCTGAGAAACTAAAATCCCTGAGCAGCTGCAATTTCCAAAAAGTGCTATGCTGTGGTAGACCTAGAAATCCCTTGGTATGGAAAGGCCAGTTGATTCCATTAGAATCCCAGCAGATCTGTTGTTGGTTTCTACTGACCTCCTACATGGTGAAATCCTGACTCCATTGAAGTCAATGGGAGTTTTCCCATGGTGGTTTCAGCTAAGGAACTAATGTTCCCAGTACCCAGTAAACTTGTTTTGCTGTTCTACCTGTTCCATGCTAGTTGTTAACTGGACCAATTCGAAAACTTTCAGCTGTAATGTCATTTTTGAGTAGGACA
The DNA here is from genome assembly GCF_013100865.1 of Trachemys scripta elegans. Lineage (NCBI taxonomy): Eukaryota > Metazoa > Chordata > Testudines > Emydidae > Trachemys > Trachemys scripta. Next base: position 54,579,638 of record NC_048307.1, read on the forward strand.
AGAATTACTTTCACACAAGAATCATTATTGTTTGCTGAGCACAGGCTTCCATTTAGTTAGAAATGCCTGGTTCTTTTACTTTTCTCTGAAAAATAATAGTTCAAAGCATTCAATTCAAAGCAGGGCTAAGCCTAAGGATTCACAACCCTCTGTTAGTTATTTCCAAGATTTTCTCCACCAATGTAAAGTTTTTTTTTCAAGACAGCAGAAAACAAGGTTGATAAATCTGGGCAGAGATCACCACTTTAGCCTAAGGATTGATGCAGCACCTTTGCATTTGGGTGGCACTATGGTAAAAATTGTTGAGCTCCTATTACTTGCAATTTATGCTGAAGGGGATGTTTAAATGTAATAACCCAGCCTCTGAATTATTCATTACAGCTATATTTGAACTATACTAGTGAGCATACAAATGTTCTCCCTGTATCCATGCAACTCTTATTAATGGTTTTAATATTTGGTACGGGGGAACAAAACACTGCCAATGAAGATATTATAGGATTGGTCTTTCTCCAGGAGGCACTGTTCATGCCATCATCATGCTAGCACCATAGGATGAAATTCACCCAAGTGTGGAGGCCCTCCATGAGTGGCCCCAGGAGTCAAGTGGCCTCTGCTTGCTGGACAGCACAGTACCTGCAGGTGCCAGGCTTCCAGAGGGACTACTGGGCTACCTCTGCAGTGTAGAGGGGGAAGCTATAAGTTAATCAAGTTTCTCAGTTTGATTTTCAGATGTACTGAGCATCTGCAGCTCCCACTTACTTCAGCTAGAGACCTGGGTGCTCAGTGCCTCTGAAAATTAGCCCATCCATCTGTAGTAACGTCTGCTCTGTCCACATTCCTGTTGGCTTTGGAGGAGAATCCAAGGAGGCCCAGTTGGCTCCCCTCCAGCTCCATGTAGGAGCCTCCTGCAGGGCTGTGTTGGGGGAAGAGGGCCATGGTGCAATGATAGAACTCCTCCCTTCTCTGGGCACTGGCTCCCCTCTCCCTACATATGCGAAAGCAAATACAGGACCCCACATCCTTCATTGATTATCTATAATCCAAGTTATTGGCCTAAGTTCCATCTTCTCCTCTTGATGCTTTGCCAAACCAATATGTCCAGTATCTTTTACTCTGGTCTTTTGCTCCAACTCAGTGAGAGTACTAATACTAAAGGCACTCCTTACAAATAAACACTGTGCAGTTACAAAGAAATATTGTGCAAAACCCAAGACATGCAAGCAGCTTCAGAAAGAGCAGATCCACAGATGTGCTGACTGAAGTTGAAGAGGCAGCTTAACAGATGTACAAAGCCGCAGATCAGAGGGGATATAAAACAGTTAAACTTGCTTAGGGGCACAATGTGTCACTATCTAACGATTACATGCATTCTAAGCCCGACAGAAGAAGGAACATACGCTCAGCTATGTGCTCTGGGCTGCAGGCATGCCAGGAAGATTATAAAAATGCCATGCTGTGATATGTTGCCCTCCTGCCTGAAAGGCTACCATTAAGCTGCTTATTTACTGCACCTACTCAGGCGGCAGTGCAGTTCAGAGTGCTACCTGTCTTCTTCTTGGATAAATTAGTTGTGGGTATCACAGGATTATCGCTGCCTATTGTTCTGTCTGCTGAAGGTGGGAAGAAATGTAAGCCACTGGTCTGACCTTGCAATGTTTTGTGTAAAATGTGACATGTTTTTTCTTCATAGTGTCAAAATGGCTCTTGATAGGACTGATTGTGTTAGTTAGTTTGGGGCCAAATTAAAAAGGGTTATGTACTAATGAAGGCAAAAAATCATTTCATATGAAGATGAAAGATATAAAAGAAACTGGGGAAAAAAAGCATATGGCACTAGAGGTTTGTACTCGCTCTCTCCTGCTCTGTAAATCAGCACTGTAATTTGAACTGAAATTTTCAAGAGCCCACGTAGAAAGGCTTTGCCATCTCTTCAACTCAAAATATTTTTTATATAAATTGTTTTGCCCTCATATTTTTCTGATATATGGAGCTGTGAACTTTAAATTAGTGATAACAGAAATTGACAAGTACAGCATTAAAAAATAAACCATGCAGCCCTACAGGCTTAATTATGAAGTGAGCAGGGAGATAGATACAAAAATCCTGTTTCAAAATTTTACCTCACACAATATAAATAAAAGATTATATCTTCCACTGGTAGCCTATAGATCAAAAGGATAATATAAAAATGACTACACTGGTATTTATAATTATTTATTTTGTCTTTACACTGTATGTGTGTGTATACACACTATATACACACACACACACACACACAGTGTAAAGGCAAAATAAATAATTATACTTGTAGTCACACATCTATATGTAGATATATGTATATATTGTGTATATATTATGTAATCATTCAGCTATGTGATTTTTTTTTCATTAGGGAAAATGTATGTGTAATAAATCTATTCTTTAAAAAGTGTCACAATAAAGGAAGACACGGCTAAATAAGAACACTATGCACAAGCAACAATAGTAATTGTTCACTAGTATTTTCTTAAAGAAAAATAGGTATTTGTGGAAATGAAACAACTTTAAGTGTCCAAGACACTAGAATGCTATCCTATGCCTTTGTCTTCAGAATAGTTGTGTCTCCATGTTTAGACACACACAACATCAGTACAATTTCAAAGAATAAAATGTAATAAAATGAACAAATATTTTTCCATCAGCACATCTTGGGATGAGTTGAACTTATTATTTTGGTTGCTTCTTCAAAATATTTCTATTTCTTAAAGTGGAATAAACCACCACAAAGTATTTAATCCTTCACCCTGAATCTGTCACCTCATGCAACTGTATGGGGTCAGGGCTGGCTCCAGGGTTTTGACCGCCCCAAGTAGCCCAAACAAACAAATTAAATAAAAAGCCGCGATCGTGATCTGTGGCGACAATTCGGCAGGAGGTCCTTCGCTCCCAGGCGGAGTGAGGGACCGTCCGCCAAATTGCCACCAAATACCTGGACGTGCCGCCCCTCTCCGGAGCGGCCGCCCCAAGCACCTGCTTGGTGCCTGGAGCCGGCCCTGTATGGGGGTCGTGTGTAGTAAATCAGCTGTCAAATGTTGACTCTTTAATGGCAACCACTGTACACAGCTCTGGGGATGGTTAAATAAAAATACATGCTTAAACCGCATAACGTTAATCAGAGCTAAGATGGAACATTGGAAATTACTGGATGTATTTTTACCACTGGCAAAGAGAGCAGGAGGAAAGAGGCTGAAAGAAATAGTGCATCTCACTCTTTTCTTCCTCGGGCCCTGTGTTTGATCTTTGGAATGCCAGTATAAATACAGTGAGAGTGTTAATCAATATTCAGCCAATAAAATACTGTCACTTTAAAAGAAGCTGTCTTGTCACAGGGAATCAGAAGGCTAACAGGAAGGATCAAGAAATACTAGCACCTTTTAATAAGGGCTTGCTAAAAATAAACCTCAGTATTTTTCCTTGTTACAGCTTGGGTGTATGGTGCCCTCAATAACGGGATCATCAAAAAAGTGTCAAGATGTAATATAGATGAGTGCTCCGCTGAAGTAATTTCGTTTCCATACTTGTTCAATGCTGATTTAGGGCCGTATCCTGCAAAACCCTCCCTCCTGGCAGTAGTTCCATTAACATCAATGAGAGTAATGACTAAAGTAAAGCTCTACTGATGTCATGGCTTGCAGCATCCAGCCCTCTTGATGTAAATATTTTGACTGGCAATGATTGTTTTTTATTATAATCAGATGTAGAGGCTCTCTACACAAACATCCCACACACAGATGGAATACAAGCTATCAGGAATAGTATCCCTGATGTTGACACAGCACAACTTGTTGCTGAGCTCTGTGACTTTATCCTCACGCACAATTATTTCAAATTTGGTGACAATATATACCTCCAGACCAGTGGCACAGCTATGGGCACCCGCATGGCCCCACAATATGCCAACATTTTTATGGCTGACCTGGAACAACGCTTCCTCAGCTCTCGTCCACTCACGCCCCTTCTCTACCTACGCTACATTGATGACATCTTCATCATCTGGACCCATGGGAAGGAGACCCTGGAAGAATTCCACCATGATTTCAACAGCTTCCACCCCACCATCAACCTCAGCCTGGATCAATCTACACGGGAGATCCACTTCCTAGACCCCACAGTACAAATAAGCGATTGCCACGTTAACACCACCCTATACCGAAAACCCACCGACAGCTATGCCTACCTTCATGCCTCCAGCTTCCACCCCGGATACACCACACGATCCATCGTCTACAGCCAAGCGCTGAGGTACAACCACATCTGCTCCAACCCCTCAGACAGAGACCAACACCTACAAGATCTTCATCAAGCATTCTCAAAACTACAATACCCACACAAGGAAATAAAGAAACAAATCAACAGAGCCAGACGTGTACCCAGAAACCTTCCGCTACAAGACAGGCCCAAAAAAGAAACCAACAGAATTCCACTGGCCATCACCTACAGTCCTCAGCTTAAACCTCTCCAACGCATCATCAGTGATCTACAACCCATCCTGGACAATGATCCCTCACTTTCACAGACCTTGGGAGGCAGGCCAGTCCTCGCCCACAGACAACCCGCCAATCTTAAGCATATTCTCACCAGCAACCACAAACCGCACCATAACAACTCTAACTCAGGAACCAACCCATGCAATAAACCTCGATGCCAACTCTGCCCACATATCTACACCAGCAACACCATCACAGGACCTAACCAGATCAGCTACAACATCACCGGCTCATTCACCTGCATGTCCACCAATGTTATATATGCCATCATGTGCCAGCAATGCCCCTCTGCTATGTACATTGGCCAAACTGGACAGTCACTACGCAAGAGGATAAATGGACACAAGTCAGATATCAGGAATGGCAATATACAAAAACCTGTAGGAGAACACTTCAATCTCCCTGGCCACACAATAGCAGATGTAAAGGTAGCCATCTTACAGCAAAAAAAACTTCAGGACCAGACTCCAAAGAAAAACTGCTGAGCTCCAGTTCATTTGCAAATTTGACACCATGAGATCAGGATTAAACAAAGACTGTGAATGGCTTTCCAACTACAGAAGCAGTTTCTCCTCCCTTGGTGTTCATACCTCAACTGCTAGCAGAGCACCTCACCCTCCCTGATTGAACTAACCTCGTTATCTCCATACTGATTTATACCTGCCTCTGGAAATTTTCATTACTTGCATCTGAAGAAGTGAGGTTCTTACCCACGAAAGCTTATGCTCCCAATACTTCTCTTAGTCTTAAAGGTGCCACAGGACCCTCTGTTGGATTTGCGTTAAAATTCCAGATACAGTTTTACTGGGTTCTCTGCTAAGATTCTGTCTCCTGCAAGGGTAAAAGGAGCACTGTGAGGGAGAGAACCCACCCATTTGGATTTGATGTAGATGATTTTACAAATTCTAATAATAGATTTTTAAGAACTTAAAACACTGGTTTGGATGTAATTGTCTTTCAGCAGTGTCTGCCAGCCAAACTTTGCAGCGTTGTGCTAATGCATGAGAGTCAGAAACTGAAATAGATTAAATCTGGCTATGCCTCGTTCTAGTACAGAACCAATTGTGGAGGAGCAGTGCAGATGCCAGCCTGGCCAGACTATGCTCCCTACTCCCCTTCAGAGCATGACAGTGGTTTCCCGTCTGTGGTATCTCTTACCCTGCCTCTCCTCTCTGTAACTGGTAGGGGGTGGTGATGGAGAAGAGACACACTTGCATGGCACATTACTAGGAGATCCAGATATATATCTGCCCCTCACGTAGGGTTACCAGATAGCCACTGTGAAAAAACGGGATGGGATCGGGGGGGGCAAGAGACGTCTATATAAGAAAAAGTCCCCCAAAATGGGACTGTCCCTTTTAAAAACGGGATATCTGGTCACCCTGCCCTCAGGAGAATTTGAATCCACAGCCAAGCAAGAGCTAAAACAACCAAATTCTACAAATTGTGGATTCCTCATGTGGGCTGAAATAACCATGGCTTGATTAGATTACAAGACTCTATATAAGGCTTGACTGAACAATAAGTATGGACTAAACACATTACAGATGATGTACTTCTGACAATCTGTATCATGCCAGTAGAGCAGTCAGTAAGAGAATCTCTATCTATGAACTGTTCTGATTAACAGAGTTGACTATCTTACACAGTTCTTGTCACTCCCTTGTATAGCTGCTTCAAGTGGAAGGCACCTAAGAGTTATAGAATATTTACTTTTCCACATGTTGAGATGGACAGGACCTAGCATTTAGTTATGTAACCCATATGCCAGTCAGAGTTGGCAGCAACAAGGGCCAGGTTCAGTATCTAGAGGTTCCTTTTCAACAATACAACACAAAAACCGGCTTGAGCCCCAACCCAGTGACCTGGGACAATTACACACCACCCATTGGGTGCCTTCCCCTCTTGCAAGCAGAGTCTGAGAGAAGCAAAAAACTTTTAATAAAAGGAGGGAAATAATGCAGCATTAATTTGGGAAAACACCACAAACAGTTTATGAATATAAACCATGAGCAAAAGACCCATCGCCAAGTAAGTTGGGCAGTGTCCTTTTCCCCTGAGGGTCTTAAGTCCAGCAACCCAAAAGTCCCTTTAACATGCCCATCCCTTCTCTGCACCCCACTCACAGTTGCAGTGCTTGGACAGTGCAGACCCAGAGTTCAGAGGTGCGTCTGCAGAGTTCACCTCCCACCCTAGGTGGAGGGGCGGGGGTAAGGAGGCATCTTACTCACACCGCTGCTTGGGCATTCACTCGCCTCCCCCTCTGTGGGGTTCTGCTCTGGCACTCTCCACCCGCCACCCTGCTATCTGCTCCTCTCTGCCAGCCGCCTGCTCGCCATACCTCTCCACCAGCCACCCTGCTGGCTGTGCCAAGATGTATTCAGGGCCCCCCATTTAACACAGCTCTCAGTGATTTCAGCTGTTAGTGGTGGAGCCTCAGTGGTGGTGCGCATTGGGCAGTCTCTTGCATCAGAGAGACTGTCCCAAAGCAGGTCTAATACTTAGACCTAGGTATCAGTGATTTCAGCTCTGCAGCATGTAACAAGACTCTCAATTGAGTCTAAAGTAGCTCTGTTATTACACAGTGGAGAGAGGAAGGGTCAAATGTGTCTGTGGCCCTCAGGCAAGGCCCATACCACTAGGTACAAGTACCTGTCCTGATCCTCTCTCAACTCACTGGGCTTTGGAACCCATGTCCCCTGCCAAGTGAGTGCCTCAATCAGGAAATGCCAAGTACAGTTCTGCTGCCCTTGATTCACACAACAAGGATAACAAACGTTTATTACTCCTGCCCCAATAACAAGGAAACTGGGGATCCCACACCAACCAAAAGCGACCATTTGGGTAAGCAATCCCATCATGCTGAGTACCTAGGCAGGGTGGGTGTGCCCATGCAAACAAGATCAGCTCCTGAAGTCCTTTTCCATAGCTCACCTCTAGACATCAGGGGAGAGCTCATTCAGACTCTGCTTACAGTTACATTGTTTCTTTTATTGGCGAATTGCTGCTGCTGCTGCTAGGTCCATAAAGTGTCCACAAAAGACAGTAACACCTCCATGGAGTTCATTGAGAGATTTTGCCTATGAGTGTTGATTTAGCCGGTCTAGTGAAGACCCACTAAATCGATGGCAGAGCGCTCTCCAGTCGACTCTGGTACGCCAGCTCCCCAAGAAGAGTAAGGTAAGTCACCCGGAGAATGTCTCCCGTTGATGCAACGCAGTGAAGACACCGGGGTAAGCCAACCTAAGCTACGTCAACCTCTTCTACGATTATTCACGTAGCTGGAGTAGTGTAATTTAGGTCAAATTACCCCAGTAGTGAAGACAAGCCCAATGTGGGGATGTAGGATCAGACTCTTAGCCGTGTCATCTATATTTTATGCAGTTGTTCTGGCTAAATGGAGGGGCTTTCTCAAGGCTGTGATGTTGACACTGCAGAAAGAAAAATATCAGGTCATTTTGGCTCCAGCCTGGTGATGCTTTGTCCATATTGTATTGGCAATCCAGTTATGGTGAGAAATAAGGACCTCATTTAGATGTTAGGAGTTAGCAAATAGATTATTTATTATGCTGCTTGTCATCAGTCACTATACATCATAAACTCAGGAGCTGGCTGATGAAATTCCTCATAGACACCTCAAACATCTCTGTTTAATATTTTAAGTTTGATTTATATGAAATTAGCAGTAAATCAAGGCATTTTAATGTGAAATAACTTAGTGGAATATTAAGATGTTTTAAAAGCACCCATGGTTTTAATGGTCTTCATGGCAATTAAACTGACACAATGGAGATTAAAAAGATGAACACACAGAAAAGTATTGACATAGGAAAGTCACAGTAAACAATTCTGAATTTAGCTTGAAGTGGAAATTGCTGATACAAACTAACGTGACTTCTTTAAGAGAGGATTTGTCAGTGCTAAGATCCATTCATAACAGACAATCTTTTTCATGAATTTTCCTTTTTTCTGTTTGCAGAATATCTGCAAACCAAATGACTTTTTTTTACAGAGTTTTCCACAGATTTCATTTGCTCTTTCCTGTTTGAAATCCAAAATTTGAGCTGTGTTGCCTAGTTGCAAATTGTTGTGCAACTCACGTGGTATTGTTTCAATTCCTTGATGAGAAAGCTCCTTTCAAATAAGGTTTCTAACATGAATGCTCATGGCAAGTGAATCTAGCATTCATGCTGGTTAAAACTTAATTCCATGAACATTTACAAAAATTAATACGAAGAGTGTGCATATAGCCAAAGTACATTGTTTTTAAAAAAGAATTACAGTACCTACTATAGCTGAATATATAGAGCAATGCATAGAGTAAATTGCTAACCAAGTACCTGGAATAAACTAGTAACATTTTCTTAATGTTCTGTGTGAATGATTTGAGGTCTGGAATACATGCCTTAAAGTGAGAGACTATAGACTAAAGAAGTTCAATCTATTTAATCTATCCAAGAGAAGGTTAAGTGTTGACTTGTTCATGGTCTACAAGTACCTACAGGATGAAGGCACTTCTGATAGTGGAGGGTTCTTTAATGTAGCAGAAAAGGCATAACAAGATCCAATAGTTGCAAGCTGAAGCTAGATAAATTTAGATTAGAAATAAGGTGCAAATTTTGAACAATGAGGGTAATGTACCATTCAAACAACTGTCCTAGAGACGTGGTACATTCTCCATCCGTTAGAGTCTTTAAATCAAGACCATCTAAAACACTGGTTCTCAACTTTTCCAGACTACTGTACCCCTTTCAGGAGTCTGATTTGTCTTTCATACCCCCTAACTTAAAACTGCTTACTTACAAAATCAGACATAAAAATACAAAAGTGTCCCAGCACACTATTACTGAAAAATTGTTTACTTTCTCATTTTTACATATAATTATATAAAAAAAGAATTGAAATATAAATATTGTACTTACATTTCAGTGTATAGTATATAGAGCAGTAGAAACAAATCATTGTATGAAATGTTTGTATTGACTTTGTTAGTGCTTTTTATGTAGCCTGTGGTAAAACTAGGCAAATATCTAAATAAGTTGATGTACCCCTTGGAAGGCCTCAGTGTACCCCCAAGGGTACGTGAACCCCTGGTTGAGAACCACAGGGCTAAAAGATAAGTTAATAAGCTATAGCTCAAACAGAACTTATGGGCTTAATGCAGAAATTGTTGGGTGAGGTTTTTTGCCCTGGGTTATGTAGGAGGTTAGACTAAATGACCATAATGGTCCTAGTGGCCTTAAAAGTTATGGAAAGCCTCTCATTGACTTAAATGAGCTTTGGATCAGGATCATAATGGTCATTTGTTGATCAGAGCATAAGCCCCAATTAATGCATGTTTTGTCCATTAAATTGTTCAGATCTGGCCCTTACAACATAATATTAGACACCTGTGTATTTATCAAAAGCAACAGAGGGTCCTGTGGCACCTTTGAGACTAATAGAAGTATTGGGAGCATAAGCTTTCGTGGGTAAGAACCTCACTTCTTCAGATGCAAGAGATGATGCAAAAGATGCATCTGAAGAAGTGAGGTTCTTACCCATGAAAGCTTATGCTCCCAATACTTCTGTTAGTCTCAAAGGTGCCACAGGACCCTCTGTTGCTTTTTACAGATTCAGACTAACACGGCTACCCCTCTGATACCTGTGTATTTATGGCATTTTACTAACATTGGTCTGACATCACTTTCATCTGACACAGAAGTTCCCTTTGTGATCACAGTTCCTAAAGTCACTACGTAAAAATAACTGAAAATACAGATGTATGAAAAGTCTCAATTTTCTGTGTTTCACTAACATTTTCATCCCCCCCACACACACACTTTTTTTTGGTTGGTTGGTTTTGGGGGGGGGGGTTGGTTGCAACTCCAAGAAGGAAAGAGAGAGAAATTAAAAAGGATGAATTAGTGCTGCTCCACCTCCAGGTAAAACTAAATTTTCTTTCTTTGGAGCCAAGATTTCACCTATTAAGTTTTTTATGCTAGAGGGGAAGCACTGAAATATCATACAAAAATGGCAGTTATTGACTGGGAAACATGTCTAATGAGGTAGAGGATGGGACTGGGAATCAGAAATAGAGATGGTCAAAAAAAGAAGACATTTTAATGATTTTTTAACCAAATTTTTTATCCCACTTTTCTGTCAATTTCACTGAGATTGAGAATTTCACAATTTCACAAACAGCTCTATTCAGAACCCCTGGGGTCTGTTCTTGACTCTGCACTGGTTTGCCGTGCAGCTGTGGGTAAACTGCTTAATCTCTCTATCCACCAGTTTTCTTATAATGATGGTTTCACACCTTTTTCAAACTGTTTTGAAACCTGGGTGAAAATCACTATGTACGATAAGTGCATATTTGTTTTCTTCCTGAATGAATTAATTCAGTTTAGTTTCATGCCAGGTACACTTTGAGATCTGTATGAGGCTAGCTGAAAAATGGACACCTCTTCCTTGGTCTTTATTTAACAGACCTGCATATTTAAGATGTCAGTGCCAAATAAATCTGCATCTCTGTGGAATCATCTGCTTTTCTGCATAATTATTTTATAATGAAATCACCATTCATGCAGTTTGACTTAAATATTACTGAAAATATAAATTTATTTCTATAGTTTTGTGCATTATCTTTGTACTGAGCATATATCAACAAAGTCAATATATTGGAATGGGTGGCCAGGTAGCACAGGGTATTGAAATAGGTTTGCCAGACCTGCCTAGTAATTGAACATTTATCTCCAGAATGACTCCCTGTGGTGGTACCAACTTCTGTGCTGCCAATATTCACAGCTGTAGCATGCAGAGAGGGGGAGGTGAGGTGAACCCCAAGCAAACCAGCTTTGGGGGATGTGGGAGTAGAAGTGAGAAGTGGGGAAGGGGAAAAGTCATAGTACTCGAGATTTAGGAATCTACGGTTTGCCACAGTGTGTGTGGGCAAGAGCTGCACAAACCCTTCCTGTGTGCTGCTACTTCAGTGCCAATTCAAAAGTGTTCTTCAAACTACTTCACTTGACAATGGGCATGAAAGGTACCTTATCTGTGGAGTGGCAAGTGCTTCTATGCTGTAAAGATATCCACACTTCTCTGAACACGTCCCTAATTGGTATTCAATCTTAAAAAATGTCTTTCATTAAAAAATATAATTTGAAGAACTGGGTAATTGACTCACATTTGATTAAGGCAGATTCTATTGGATTAACATGATTAATAGATAAAATTATAACCAAACAGAAAGCAGTACAAAAGGTGACTAAGTCATGGATCATATTAAGATACTAAATTTATAAAAAGATTGATACTCTAGGAATATTCATTTCACAGTAGGTATCACACTGTTCTGTTGCAGCTGGTGATGTAATTCCAATGAAGTTTGTAGTCAGGAGTAAGGGCCTGATCTAAAGCCTGCTGGTGTCAATGAGTCTTTCCAAAGATTTCAATGAACTTTGGACCAGGCCCTGGGGGTACTTGGGTGGTGGCATGGCACAGCCCTAGGAAAACCTTAGGTGTCGTGGTTTTGATAGCACCAAATTATTTTAGTACAACCAGGAATATTGATTTCCTAAATGAGACAAAATGTGCCACAACAGAAGGAAATTTTCCTCAGACTAAAAAGTAGTTTGCCTTGAACATTTACAAAAACCTCCACAGAATAGCAGTCTGCTGCAAAAACTTGGTGTAATATGTGTTCTAATACAATATATTGTTTCAAATTCTTTCCAAAATTGCTAAGGCAACATGTAACTGCACAAGAGATGTGGCATGGTACATTCTCACAATGACTTGCTCAAAACAATCTTTTGTATCCAAAAATGCCAATGTTTTAAATATGATGTATTAAAGAATAGGAGAAAAGGCCAGGGTCAATAGCCTTATCTTAACATAGCTACAATGATGGCTGTGAGCCATAAAAGCCAAGATATTCCAGAAGTGGGTGTTCCCCAGCTTTGTCCTGTATTCCTGGGATCACAAATACCAAGCACCTCCCAGGATGGTCCTTAATTTTCAGACTAGAGTGTAGGTACTATCCAACTGTGATTTTTAAGGTTTCTAGTGATGTGACTCTTACCATCTCTTTCAAAAGCTGGTTCCATTCTCTTTATAATCTTACTAATTATATGCTGTGCTGATATTTAATTCAATGCCTCTTGTTTCAAACTAAATCTATTATTTGAATGCTTATTATTAATCAGTGAATACCTCTTATTAGCATCTTTTGGTGGCATGATGTCAGACCTCTCTCTGTTCACTAACTACAAATTATCAATATCTTCACTAACTCTCTTAAAACAATAACTCCATAGAGGGACTCACTTGGACCAACTAACAATATGATAGGAACCCATCTGTCTTATCATTTTCAATATCTGCACTGGCCTCAGGAGTCTGTCTCTTATTCTCTGGCTACTTTTCTCTCATGGTCTTATTTGCATATGGAGAAGCTAAAGGAACCATTAACAAAAGCCTATTATTTTCATTCAAACAAATTGGTTAAACTCGCTGTTAAGGCCTAGCAAAGTGAAGGTGCTGCTTTGATGGAGGACAGCTTGTTTTTTCTCCCAGATCAATGATTTAAACTGAGAAACATGTTCCCATGTAGAGAATATTTGAACTCCTAAGTAAAGAGAATGCATTTCAGCAATGTATATGACAGATAGATAGAAACTGACCATAAAAACATTGAAAAGACATTGTTTAAATGCCATTGCCTAGGGCACTTTCATAATAATGAAAGAATGCCGGTGAGAGTGCACAAATACCAGTTGAAACTAAATAATGAACCTGGTTTGAACTTGGTTGTGTCAGACGTACTATTCATGGCACACTTACCAGGAGCCAAAGCAGTAGGGAAGCTGCCAATAACCTACCAAATGTTAATGAAAACTAAATGCAGCAGTTGATAGAGCAAACTTGTGAGAATGCAAAAAGTCTGAGTCTTTAAAAGGACGTTAAGCAGAATGGCCAGAGCTAGAGATCCCTTGCTTATCATTACTGCTGTGCTAATGGTGAATTAATGGTGCCAAACAGCATAAGGTAAGAAAAGTCTTTGTTGGTTCCCTCTCAGGACAAAGGAAAGGTTTTGTTTGGGCTCTCTTTGTTGGTTCCCTCTCAGGTCAAAGAGAGAGACCAAGCAGGTAAACCAGCTCCTAAAAAGATCCTGAAATGATACATCTAAAATTACAGAAATTGTAAGTAATAGCAAGGAAATGCGTTAGATTATCTTTTGTTTTAGCTTGTGAATTTTCCCTATGCTAAGAGATAATTTTATTCCTGTGTTGTAACTGGGAAGCAGAGTCAGAGGGGAATCCTGTGTTTTAAATCTTTTTATTTACCCTGTAAAGTTATCTTTCATCCTGAGTTTGCAGATGTGATTCTTTTTTTTTTTTTAATCTTCTTTTAAGAACTTGATTGATTTTCAGTGTCCTAAAAAACAGGGATTTGGTCTGTGCTCACTTTGTTAACCTATTGGTTGGTATATTATTCTCAAGCTGCCCCCCCCCCAGGAAAGGGGGTGAAGGAACTTGGGGGGATATTTGGAGGGGGGGATAGGGCTCCAAGTGGCCCCTCCCTGAATGTTTGTTTAAATCACTTGGTGGTGGCAGCAATATCTTCCAAGGACAAGGAAAGGAATTTGTGCCTTGGGGAAGTTTTTAACCTAAGCTGGTGGAATATAGGCTTAGGGGGGGCTTTCATGAGGGTCCCCACATCTGTACCCCAGAGTTCAGAGTGGGGAGGGAACCCTGACAGTCCCCTTGGGTATTCCAGTAAATCTTGTCATCCAGGTGAGCATATTTTTGTGCTAGATGGTCTCTTACACCCAAAATCACAACAATATTCAGGTTACTCCCAATCCCAAAGGACCAGTTGTTTGTCCCAGGTCAATTGCACCTTAGATCTCATGACAATGCTTATAGCCAATCCTATAATAAACTATCTAAAGATTTATTAACAAGGAAATGGGAGTTATTTACAAGGTTAAAGCAGGTAAACATACATACACAAATGAGTTAGTCTTCAGTTTCAAAAGGTAATAGATGCTTGTATAATAAGCATGCTCTGTATGTCCCTTAGGGCTAACCCAGTCTAAACACCTGGGGATCCCTTACTTATGCCTAGAAAGCTTGCCTTCGAGAGTCCAAGCAGCATAAAGACAGTTTCTTCCTGTCAGGGATTTTTATTTTATTTCCCCCTTCTCTGATCTGCTAGCTCAGCTGATGGGAGGAATTCACTTGCAGTTTCCTTTTCATGGGAAGGGGGAGGAGGAAGAGAAGAACACAATCAAAGTTTTTCTCCTCTTTGATGTTGCACACTAGTTTGTCTGGTGTTGATGGACCTTCTCTGTTGGCAGGACATATCACCTTTTGTTTTAGGCCAGCATTTCATGCTAATTAATGTCTCTCCCCTGTCTGGTGATTTACACAGCTACAGAGACTTACAAAGCAAACGCTCAAATATTACCTTACAATATGGTATACAGAGGTACTTATAAGTGAGATTAATGCAGGCAGCAACTTACAAGCATTCAACGATGCCTAAACACTAAGCACATTTGTATAACTCTAATACCTGTTGTAACAATACTAGCACACAGGTGAACCAGACTGATTCTAGCTACGCATTTGTCAATATTTAGTTGAGATGGGGGCTTTTGTATGAGCTGGCATTGGCTTTGCTAGCATCGCAGTATGAACACAAGGATTGCTGGTATAGTTCTGAAATGTTCAAGGTGTCCAGTGCATTCATCCAGTACCAGAAGGCCCCGGATAAAGTATATTAAATTACCTCTCTGGCTTGGAAAGCAAAGACCACTGACAGTTTCAAGTTTAACTTGCAAATCAAGCTGCTTTGAGTTGAGGCTTCTATGAGATAAGAATAACTGAATGAAACAAAGGCTTTGTATGAAGAATTTGTCTGCACAAGACATAGAAGTCGTGCTCAAGATGTTTTAGATAATGGTTCACGACACATTAAAATAAAATGGAAAGTTCTTGCAAAGCTTAGGGCTTTAAGCACAGTTACAGAGGACATTTGGGCTAGGTAGAACAAATATTCAAAGTGTCAAGTAGACTCAAACCAAACAAAGGAGGATGATTGGAATCCTTATTTGATTATACTTAAAGACAACCTAAGAAACCAGTCTGGAGTTCCATGCCCAATTACTAATGGATGGATATCTTAAGAACTAGTTGACTTTAACCAGTCACCACAATTTTTAAGATAACTCCTAAACAATGCAGAAAAACTATTACCATAGGAGAACAAAGATGATTACCCTCTTTGAATATTGGCAACCATATGAAAGTGTGATTAGGAGACAAATGGGAATCTGCTGAAATGTTGCCCACAGAAAATGTTCCCATGCTCTATATAGAACAACTACCTAATATATATGAGTTCAAAAGGACTTCAAAAGCCCTCTTGAAGGTTCCAGTAGACCCTGAAAGATGTACAACTGAAATATCTCTGTCCACAATACTCACAAGGAAAAAGACGCAATGTATGAGGTAGCACTATATATCAGACATTCTGCAGGAGACCAGATATAAATGATTAGGCTGCTGTATCTATCCATAGAGATCAACCAGAAGAATCCAGGTCTATGTCCAGAAGGTCAAGAAAGCACTCCTATTCAGGACAAAACTTAAGAATGGGTTTTAAGTGCTGTCCTGAATAGAGATGGCCTTAAAACACTTGCTTAATTACTTCTCAGAACCAAGACCATAGTAGTTAATGACATAGATGGCTGCTATTTTCAAAGGGGGAGAAGTTATTGAAAACAATGCTCTGGTACTTCAGTATTAAGTATCCCTCTAGTGGCAACAGTGTTGCTTTAAGTGCTTCCAAATCCATAGTTGAAAAGTGCTACAGAAAAGTTAGGAATGGTTATTCATGTAACGAATAAGGGGGAATAATAAAGAATAACCCAGAATGGCTTACTCTTGAATATAACATCATGCCACCTACTGGAATGAAAATAACACACCTCACCTAGGAATAAATTGTTCCCTGTGAGCCAGCTGGGACTTATTCCTAATTAGTTCACTAAATCACTGCAAGTATCTTGGTATATGGATACCTGTGTTTTTGGTGTGCCAAAGGTAATGGATTTTCTTCCTGTTATTGCATACATGCAGCTGGCTGGTGGCAAGGGTGGAGTTGGGGGCTATTTCTGCACTGCAGACACCAAATGTTAGAACTGAAGAAAGGAGTATAAAAAAATCAGGAAATATGAATATTTGGAGGCAAATGCATGATTCTTCTGTGGAGAATGTGCATTTCAGGCTTACCTCTGCAAACTGTTCTTCAGCAGGTAAGGATTGTATGTGTCAGGCAAGCTCTATTGTGGAAGAAGCAGTATGTGTGTGAGAGAGAGAGAGAGAGAGAGCAAGAGCGCACAAGGTGTAGTGAGAAAATCTATACTTAAGCAAGACACTTCATAAGATAGCTCAGGTTTTATGGTTTTACAGTTGTTGTCTTGCTATTGCTTGCTTAACTTACCACAAAGAGTGTTGTATATCACTGGATCCAGCCGCGCTTGTGAAAAGATTTCTATATATGAGTATTTTTTTTTTTTAAGAATAAAGTCAAATGTAGATGGATGGGCATCTTTAGAACACTGTTGCTTCATCTTTATCTCTAATTGAGACACTACCATGGATGGTAAGGCTCTGGAGTATAATGACTTGTCAGCACAGGACACAGAGTGGACCAATTTAATACTTGCTTGGGGGTTTAGAATTTCAACAGCCTTTGATCAAATCTTTTTTAGGTCAGTAACATTTAGAGGTGTAAAAAAAATCAAGTAATTGGAGAGAAACCAGATGGTTTGTGGCTAAGTGGAAAAGTGCAGATTATATTGTTGTGCAGTATCTTATTCTTTAAATAAAAAGGTATTATGATTTTATAGGTGATAGATTAATATTGATATCCTGTTATGATTCACACTATTTAGTGTGCAAACATCAGCCATCTTTATATTTTTTTGCACATGCTCAATATAACCACATCATTAGAACCATCAGATCAGCAATTACTGCTGAGAGCCAGCAGATGACAGCATTACATGTAAACGCCTATTTTAAAATCTCCTTTGTGGAAAACAAAAATAGTTTTGGATTGTTCATTAAAATCTGAATTAGAATATTACAGAAGTAATCAAGTTTAAATTCACAAAATATCATGTGAGTAAAGCATCATAAACCTCAGGAAACCTCGCCCAGATAATGCATTCCCTATTGTCATTCAGAGCTCCTTATTTTGTGGCCATATGCTCCCATTTACATCTAATATACCTTAACACACATCCAATGATTTTCAAGGTTCTTCTGCTTATACTTTGAGTGCATATAGTCACTTAATATGTTGTTAGCTGGTCGCTAGATAAGGTGACTGAGCTCTAAGTGATTAAGATGAAATATTGTAGCTCTAATGGGATAAATATTTTTTCATTATTGCATTGACTCAAAAGTGTAGCCAATTGTTTGACTGCATTTCCAGTTCATGCTTTAAAATGTTCAAGAGATCAAATAACCAAATGTAGCCAAATTTATTGTCCAAAGACAAAACAACACAACATGAAAAGGAGACATATGTACCCTCCTTCTGGGAAGCAAATTCTCACAACATGTTCATCTTACACAGAAGGTGTGCTTCAAAAATATGCAGTTCATCTAGTAGTATTTATAGAATGATTTTACAAGTTACAGAATTCATTACATGTCACTAAAATCCAACACACCAGTTTGTCCTCAGTTCCTTTAGTTGTTGTTGTTCTGTACCTTCCTTACCTTTGTTTTGGGTACTAGCACTCCAGGTACTTTCCTATACTTTCCAATTCCTCGTTTTGAATATTACATTCCAAGTGCTGATGAGCCATGAAAGTACTCCCTAATTGTACTTGGTACAAAGTATTCATGCATCTCTGCTTTGGCAAGTTTCCTATTTGCTAATGTCAAAGCTGACTTCAGCTTTGCAAAGTTTTGTGAGGTGCATGGGTGAGTATAATATATTCAGTTAACATAACTTCCCAACACCTCATATATATTATATTAATACCATGCACATAATACCCATTCATGTGGGATCTACTTATTACAGTAGTGTCTAGAGTGGGGTGGGCAAACTTTTTGGCCTGAGGGCCACATCTGTGTATGGAAATTGTATGGTGGACCATGAATGCTCACGAAATTAATAATTCATGTTCAAACAGGGACAACACAAGTTTGTTTCAAAATCAACACTATTAAAATAATTCTGCTGAACAATGCATTGTTAGAAAATTACATTACTGAGCTGTTTGTTGATTTTACCACACAATTATCATCCAGGTCCACCCCGTCACTTGCCCCACTCTGCCACCCGTCACTCCAGCCAGGGAGTGGAGTCGGGGGCTTTTCCCTCTTCCCCTACCTGCCCGGTGCTCCTGCTGGGGATCGGGGTGCAGGAGCTTGCAAGTCCCCAATCCCACTCCCTAGTGAGAGTGCTGGAGTGGGACAAGCCCCCGACCCTGCTCCACGGCAGGGGTGCCAGGAGGGCAGAACAGGGCAAGCCCCTGACCCTGCTCCCTAGCTGGCGCGCTGGGTGGGCAGAGCGGGGCAAGCCCCCGACCCCGCTCCCAGCCAGAATGCCAGAGAAGGGCAATGGAGCTCAAGGTGTCAGATTAAAAGCAGTCCGCAGTTTGCCCACCCCTGGTCTAGAGGTTCCAATTGAGATTGCAGCCCCATTTTGCTAGATGTTGCATAGACAGACCGTTCTTGCTCCAGGCTGTATTTTTCTGTCTTGGTGAGAGGAGAAACAGAAGCACAGAGCAATGAAGTGATTTGCCCAAGGTCACCCAGCAGGCCAGTATCAGAGCTGGGAATGGAAACCAGGCCACTCTGACTTGAGCCAAGTGCACTAACCATTAGACATCCCTGTCCCCAGTAGGAATATGCTACATTTTTTCTCCCTCATTCACAAATTGTCATTTCACTAATGCTGTGCAATCAGTATAGTTTTTACCAACTAAATATTAGTGGGAGTTCAAGAGTTATCACATCAGTCTATTTAACATAATTTCCCAAGTTTAATTAACCACCTATCAGAGCAAGAAAGTGGTACTGCTCTACACCTTCTCCAGCACCACCTCACTTGGTGATGTTGCATATTAGAGCATCTCCTGTTCAATAGGATTATGGGAAATTGCCTTCTGAATGGCAGAAGTGTTTGGATATAACCTCCAGGAACCAAATGCCATTGGGCTGAATGGTCAGTTCTGAAGGGGCTCATGGAATGAAAGAACAATAGAAAGGGACCACTGACAAACAGGCAACATTTTTCAGAGGGACTCTCAGAACAACATTGTTGACTTGTTAAATTAATACACATCTGTAAGATAACGGTCTGTAAGGCTCCCCACTGTTTCACGCTAAGCATTTTCTAGTTTTCATATCTTCAGTGCAGTATTTGCAGTAGGAGACTATTAATAAAATTGCCATTCCAGCAAAATGTATCAGTGCCCAGTATTTGCCAAGGAAAGGGAGGTATTTCATGGATAATTACAGTTTCCTTTTGATTGGGATGGCTATGCTGCAGGCAAGTCCCACAGCTGGATATGGCATCCGATATGAGTTGATGCGCCTATGCCTGACCAAACAATAACATCACAAGCTTTTCTTCTGCTCTATTTTATTCCCCACTGTACCCCCAAAATAATTTGACAGCATAGTATGCCTTCATATGATTACATAAACAACTAACTGATGCCTTATGGATATCATGCTATTGTCAAGGCCATTGTGACTGACTTCTTTCAATACACAATATATCTTTGTAGACTTCATCTGCCAGTCTGAAGTTTAATAATAGTAATATTACTGCCAGTGTTAATGATAATCTTGGTTTGCATTGATATGATACTGCCAACTGTTGCAGCATGTGTAACAAAAGTCAGAAATTCTACCCCACACAGAGCAAACGACAGGGTGGGGCAGGCAGGATTACATAAATACAATGACCCAAATAGTCCGCCAAGTGTGGTGTTTGCTTTTCTGAATCAAGTGATGAAGTTAACTAAAATATAGATCTTAGTAGAAGAGATCCTCTTAAAATACATATCTCATTCTAATGCTAATTACCTGAGGCTTGATCCTCCATTCCTTATTTGCTGTGTGAGTAGTCTGACCAATTTCAATGGAGCTAGTTGTGTGAACAGAGATACTTCGTGAATCAGGCCCCATTCAGTATACTTTCCTAAATCGTCGTATCACCAGGATGCACTAGTTGATGGGGAGGGCTAACAGGAGGAATGTCTCTTTAAATATGAAATTTCAAAAACAATTATAATTCAAAATGCTTTTTTGTCTGATGTTCCCTAGGAAAGACATATATATAGCCTTGAGCTAGAAGTCCAACTTTGCTTTTAAATGCAAATATTTTAACAAGTATAACACACAGAAGCATGAACTATCAATTATTCCTACTAGGCATTTGTAAAACATCTTGTTTACCACAAAGAGACCAAATTAGATTAAAAAATGTAAAATGAAAATTTGTAATTGAAATGTTGCATTTTCTTCTTGAAACCTACCAATTGTACCTTATCCTAAATAGCTTTCTCTCAGCATCTCTCAATAGATCTGACTGGGTCTTTCAACCAGAAAAGATGGGGAATTGCCGGTATGTGCCCATTACATGGCAGCTTGTGGCAACTGTACAAGACCTTGCATTAAGTACAGTGTTAGAACAGTGAGTTAATCACCAACAGCCTGTCAAGTGGGAATATGAACACTACAGTTATTTCCTTCATTATTATATTTAAAGGTGCTATCTAACAATACAGCTTTATATGAGGAAAATAATTTATATTTTATACAGTGGATGACTGCAGTATTTAAGGACCCAATCAGAAGTCAGTGGGAATCCTGAAGTCATTGACTTCAATAGGCTTTTGATTGTACCCCAAATTCTTTAATTAAACCATCTTTATGTTGTTGCTGTGAAAGTATTTTTTCACAGCAGCATTACATATCTGGAAATTATAACCCACTGACCTGACAATGAAACATTGAAAAATGACCTTCTGACAACTTGTCATATTTATTTTTTTAATTACATTTTTTAAAAACCATTTTGATTCAGTTTGAAGGAGAGTAATCTGTATTGTTTGTTCTCCTTCCCCTCCGCCAACCTTAGAAAACTGAAGAAATTGTTTTGAGACAATACCTTCATATTGTTTGTTTTTTCCAAGCCCAAGTAGTTCTAAGAATTTTGAATCTGTGAGGTTTCTCTGGGGACGTCTACCACATTAGCTAGCTTCTGCCAGACTGAGGTGAAATCCGTGGATGAGTGTTTTTCAGGTTTTGTACCTTTTTACATTGTGCTTCCTTCCCTGTTGCAGAACAATTTGGGTTGCTCTTAGGCTGGACTCCAGCTCTATGATGGTTTTGTCTTTCTATGAACACGGTGGCCATTTTACTCAGGATTTCCCTTTCTCCAGAGGAAGGTGGCAGTTTGAGTAGTATATTATGGCCTTCATCAAGTCAAGTTCCTTGTATGTATGTGCAATAGCAAGGTAGCTTTCCCCACTGAAAGGAGTGGGGAGAGACCATTATGGCCCTTCTAACTGGAATGCCTGTCCAGCTGGGATGAGCACTGCAGGTGCCCGAAAGTTATGGTTCACACTCTGATTGTATGTGTAACAGTGTCCGTTCACCAATCTGGTGCCTCCTGCCAGCTGTCATGGGAATTAGCTCTGCATGTTAGTGCACCCTCTTCAGGTGCTGCCTTGCCACCGTCACTCCTGCTCTAGGACCCACGTGTCTCCAAGGACCACTGCGTCCTCTTCAGCGATACAGCCCTCTGACCATGCTACACACCATGCTCCCCCCTTCCGGGGAACCTGCAGTCTGCTGTTCAGCCACTTCCCTTAGTGGCTACTGCAGCAAATTATCTGGCCACTTCCTCTTGACCCCAGCATCCTCTTTGCCCTTGCATCAGCCTGCAAACCCCAGCAATCAGCCAGGAGCTGTCTCATGCCCCGGGTCCCTGCTAGCAGCACTGCTCTGTCCAGGGTGCTGGCAGTTCTCTCAGCCCTCCAGAGACACAGTCCTACCTCCCTGGGCTCCCAGCAAAGAACTGCTCTTCTCTGCTCTGCAGCCCCCTTTTCATATGGGCCTGCTTGGCTGCTTCCTTCGGCCCTTCTCTGATTGGCTGCCTCCTGCTCAGCCTCCCTACGGCTCTATTAACCCCTTAAACCCCAGTGTGGGGCAGGCACCCCATCACAGTATGTAACTTAATAATGTAGCTGCCCAGGAGTGTATTATATATAGTACATAACAAAAATGCTGCTCTTGTAGTAACTGCTCCTTATTTCTGGTCATTTAAGGGGCCTTATCTTCAGGAGATATGTCTTGGAAGAGGTTACATTATATTCTCCAAGATGCCTATTGGTCAGTGTGCTTGAGCCTTCCAAGCATGAAACCAGCTTCTCTCAGCAGACAGCATATTTTTTTCTGTTTCCTGGCCAAATTCAGTTTTTGGGCTAGTCAATGAGGTCTCGAAATGTGGCTCAAATCAATGCTAGTGGGTCACCAAGACTTTAAAAGGAAGTGAATCAGCTTATCAGTCTTTGCCTCCCTGATTGAATTCCTACTTGACTTCAGTTTGTAGTTCCTTGCATTGGCACAGCAGGACAGTAGTTGGGCTAGTCAACTGGTTCTTAGCATTTTACTGTCTGATTTTTAATAAGTTTGGCTACTAAATCTTGCAGTTGGCTACTAAAAACAGCTGAGTTTTGTACCAAATGTGACCGGTGAAGGGGGAACAAAAACGGTTCCTTGCTGCCTTCTCTAGTGGCTAGAGTTTAAAAGCTGCTGTCACACAGTACCACAGTGGAATTATTGTTTGCAAATAAAGCAAATTAAAATAAACACCTTTTATCACACGAAAGTAATTAGAGTTGATTCGTGGCTTCATTTGGTTTTTCTTTCCTGACCTTGACTGTATCGTGATGGTTTTGTGCTTCCTTGGACAGTTTCTACTTGCATCTGCATCGATTAAACCTTGATCTCATTTATTATCTCAGGAAATGGTCTCAAGGTCACAGGGCTGGAAATTTAATTATGGTGGCAGTATATTAAGTGGCACATTTAAAGATGCTGAATCGTAGTAATTAATTTTTTGGATGGTGGTCTCTAGGGAACAGGTTTTCTCCACGCTGGGTGTTTAGACATCCATCATGGCCATTCAGCTTGGCAGCTGTCTTTTAGCTTTAAACTGCATCATTATTCATCTTTTATGACTGCCTTTAAAAACACTAGACAACCATATCCTTTTCTATTGTAATATATGTCTGCTGCTTGTATTGAGCTATACTTCACCTTTGCTATAAAACATTAACTTAGGTTGCTAGTAGCTACCTGGGCTGGCCTCTAAATTGAGACAACAATTACCCTTCGCTGACATCTAGTGTCAAGACATGAGATATAGCTGGAGTGCTGAATCCACTGGCCTGGAAATCCTGCACTTCCCCAGCGATTCTGCCTGTCTCACCCAAGGAGCTGCAGCAGTGGCCATAATTAGTGAGCACGAGGGATTAGCTTTGCACTCACTGTTGACTTTGTAGCGGCACTAGGTTATTGAATGAAATGCGGCACTGCCAAGGTCTTAAAAAGCTTGTAATGTTTAATGAAGGAATGGCCATTAAACTTGCTGGTTCAAATATTAGGCAAGATGGAACTGGGAAGTATTTAATAAAGAGGTATGAAAATATGAACTAAATTACATATATTCATTAAAAAAGCTGGCGGAAGTCCAGCCTAGCTGGAAACTGGCCATTGCTCTTGCTTTAGAGAGTCTGTATTAGGTGGGGGTAGTAGAATTTTAAGCAGCTTTCAGCCATCTATAGAACTTCTCAGAAAGTTTTAAATGTTCAGTATAAGAAAAATAACTCCACAATGGGAAAAAAGTTCATAAGAAATCACTGGGACTGCAACAAAATGTTTTCTAAGTAGTACAGGCTGCTGTACCTCCTGTGGTATAAACAATAAATATAGATCTTGGAAAGGGGAAACTTGCCTGTCCTTTATTTGGCTGAATCTTCCAGGATCAAAATCAAAGTACTTATCACTCAGTGTTTTTAAAGCTTTGATCCTCCTACCAGCTGCGGAGGTAGTAAGTATTAATATCATCATTTTTACAGATGGGAGAACTGAGATCAAGAGAAGTGAAGTGATTTGCCCAAGGCCACACAGGAACTAAGTCAGGAAAAAGAACTCTGGAGCTCTAAGGTCTAGGGACAGTCCACTAAATTTTGCTATCTCTTGAGATTTTCCAGACAGGGTCCAAGCCATGGGCCTTTCCACCAGAGTTCCTCTTTTTGCTTCCGGTATCTGATCTTCCTTAAAATCGATGCCACAGTTCTGTCTGGTTCCAGATCTTCCTATAAGGGAAATAAACCCTCCTAGGAGGGGATAAGCTAGGCCTTTCTTATACCAAGAATTGTACACCAGTGGTACTCAAACTCATGCACTGGTGACCCCTTTCACATAGCAAACCTCTGTGTGTGACCCCCCCGCCCCTTTAAATTAAAAACACTTCTTTACATATTTAACACCATTATAAATGCTGGAGGCAAAGCAGGGTTTGGGGTGGAGGCTGAGAGCTTGCGACCCCCCCCATGTAATAACCTTGTGAGTCCCTGAGGGGTCCTGATCCCCAGTTTGAGAACCCCGACTGTACACTTAGTACCAGCTGAAGGGGACATTAAACAATGGGGCATTGCGTTAGTCCTCCATCTAACACAGTTACCAACTTGAGCTGTTTAGCTTACTCAGTAGCAGATCTTGAAAGCTCTTACTAAGTTTGATATTAACTGAGGTATTTATATAAAGTATTAGAAATATTAATAATTCGAATCCTCCAAATGTGCCTTTCCTCCTCCCATGGTTTTAGAAAGGAAAACAGCAAAACACAGCAGCAAGCATGTTGTAGCTGGGTTTGGGTCTTTAAAGTCAAATGACCATTCCATGCCCACTCTTGGCTTATATGGGTGCATTTGGATCCTTTAAGTCTGTTTAAGTCTAGCCTGTAGAGTATGAATGTGTTTGTCTAGTATTTCTGTGACCCTAGCCTGTAAGGTGTGTGTGTGTGTGTGTGTGTGTGTGTGTGTGTGTGTGTGTGTCTGGGTAAGAGAGGCATATTTATCTCACTTCAACCTGTAGGGGTTGTGTGGTAGAAAAGGGGAGTTAGCCAGTAGGGTGGGTGTGTCTGGGGAAAGGATACAGTGTTTATCTAGCTCTAGTCAGATGTTTATGTATTTGTAGGTATGATCTAGCATCTCTCTGGCTGGCTTTAACCTACAAGGGAGTTCTAAGATTTTTATTTCCAATTATAGCATTTCCATTTGCTTACGAATTAACTTTCTCTTGCTTTCATCTATTCTCTTAGCATAAAGATGGGAAGAAAATGCCTTGACTGCTGTGGCTGGTTGTGGTCATCATTGTCCAACCAACACACACCCTTTTGAATTAGGTAGATTGACCACCGAGCTATTCAATTTGTATCAAGATAACCTGTGGGGAATGTCAGAGTGTTGGCCCCTCACTGTGGAACAACCTTCCAATTACTGCACACCTAGCATCATTCACCAGTACAGGAGACTGGCAAAAGTTGTCAAAATGCCTGACTCTTCCCATAAGCCTCTGAAGAACTTCCTTTGTTTGGTGTTTGTTGAACTTTAATAAAGAACAGAAATTCACAAAAATATTATGTAGGAGAAATAACTTGGAATTTTGATTTTCAATGAAGGGTCATGATTAGAGCTGGGTAAAAAGAGTTTTTTAAAAAGTGTTCATGGATATCCATGCAATAAAATCTGATGATTTGCTTCATCTGTACTTACAATCCATTTGATTTACTTAGTCGTGGACATTTGGATGGGTGAGGTCTTATTCTCAATGATATTAATGGAATCAAAAGTACCATGAATGCTCACATAAATATGACAAGCAAATACTCCCATCAGAATGTATGTACTTAGGGTAGCAGACATACTGAAAGTTCTTATTAAGTTTGGGGACCATACAATCAGGGATCAGAGAAAATATCATGTTGCTTAGGTGGTCACAGCCTAAATAGCAAATTGCCTGCTGTGAATATTTGCAGTGACTGGTTGACAAATAATCCATAGGGTAAAATTTGTTTATGCAAATGATTTGTGGAACAATTGTGCACAGTGAATGAATGAATAAAAATGACTATCTAATAATTTGCCAACAGAAAGAGGCTCTGTTTGCCAAATGAATTATTGATTGTGAATTGTTTGCCTAGCTGTAGTCATGATGCATGTTCTCATTTGTGATTTCTGTTACTGTCAGAATAATTAATCTGAAGCATTTTTGACTAAACAAATATGGTAAATGTTACCTTAATGATGAAACTTGTGAATGACAAAATAGTGATAGGCCTCTTTCCTCTGCTGACTTTTTGTACCATGACTCTGTCCTTGATGCACTTCTCACAACAAACCACAACCCAAACCACTGCTGGTTCAGATCTGGAGGCTAGTTTGTCCAAGTTACCAGTAAAGAAGTGGGTGTTGGATAAAATGTTCATGGTTTGTCCCATCTCTGTAATAGGCAGACTAGTGTGTATTTGGTCCTTCAGAACTTCCTCTGCTAAATTTTGGGCTTACAGAACCAAACCAGGGGAGGTCTCGATCCATGTTCTACTTTGTCAGAACACTCAGACTTTGTATTTTGGGTGAGTTTCCATTTTTGGTTAATCTTTTGTAAGAGTAAAGTGTTGTTTGAAAACTTAAAATCTCACGTGAGTGTAAATTACCTAAAACTGATCTAAAATCATGTTATTCAGTATCCACACTTCATTTTTTTCTTCCAGTTTTGAGGGACATTGGAGATGAACTACAAAACAATTTGAACACTTAAATTTTGAAAAGTCCTCTTTCAGATATAGTGTGCAATAATTATATTTCATGTGGATTTTTGCATACCAGAACTGGCTTTCAAAGCTGTTTCAGTGCATACTCATATGACTGATATCCTCATAACCATCCACCCTGAACTACACTCAACTTTCCTAAATGAGATTTTATTGGAACTGATTATGATTAGATAAATGGGTGACTTCACTAATGTATAATACACTTTTCAATTACAGAGTATGTACGAAATTTACATTTCTTATTTGATAGTATGATATTTATGTGACACATTGTGGATGAGATCTGCTGCTGTTTACATAATGGCCTTACTTTTCTCTTAGATGAGGTGTGGTTTCCAGTTCTTTTAATATGTTTTCAGATGGTATAGTACCTAGAATAAACATGGAGGTTCAAATTCAGCCTAAATTTACTCTTTAGTGGAATTAAACCAGAGATAATTTTTGTCCCTGTAAACCCAATTCTGCCTTCATTCAGACCACTTTCAGATGAAAAACTCTGTTCTGAATCAGGCAGTGGAGCAGGGACTTGTACCTGGGTCTCCCACTTCCCAGCCAATTCTCTGCCACCAGGATGGACAGACAGACGGACGCATCTGCATGTGCACTCACAGTTTTTATCAAAAATATACATTTCAGTACAATTCCATTTTTGTGAAAGTGTTAGAAAGGTTTTGTGTTCATTGTAGTGTGGAACGAAAACAAATTTTGAAATCCCCCAAGTTGCCATGAAGCAGATCGTCTTCCTCTAGCCAGCTCTCTCTGTCACCTGCCAACTCTTCCTCACTCCAAGAGGCTAGAGTCAGAAGACATGGATTCTATTCTCTATCCTTGCTTGTATGACCTTGTGCAAGTCATGTAACTTCTCTAGGCCTCAGTTTCTTCATCTGTAAAAGAGAGAGGAGGAGGATTGTCACAGTTCAAGATAACTACACCTGTATTTGCCCCTCAGTGGTCCACCAAGGGCATCCATTCTAGTCTCCCAACTCCTCAGCCATCACCTCTCTTGGGTAGAGACCTACATCTCTCCCCCTCCTGATCGGGATTTTTCCCAGGCTGCACAGTTCCCTGTCTATACTGTGATATTCCCAGCAAAACAGACTGCCTAAACAGGCCAGCATCTACACTTTGCTTTCTCTTTGGAAGCAACAGTTACAAGTTCTCACACAGCTCTTTCTAAGCAAACACATTTATTTTTAAGGTGAAAGCATCATAGAGATAACCTATTAAAAGAACCTACATGCATGCTATAAAGCTTACCAGCGCTCACCCCAACTCCAAACTCGGGCTCTGGTAGGTGTCAGTCCTTCAAAATCCACAAATGGGTTTTCCCTGTGATTACAAGTTCATAGCTGAGTGCTTCAAATTTAGAACCAGAACAACCATGAATAGTTCAGTATTTCCTTTATACAGCGTGGAGCTTTGATCTTGGCCTCATGTCACAGGTGACCAGCAGACAAGGGCTCACTCCTCAGGGCGTAGCTCGAAAGGCTGGGTTTTTGCATAACTGGAGGTGGTGCATTTGCATTCACCTGCCCCTAAATAATCCCAGGAAAACCACTTAGCTCTTTTTGGTTCCAAAAGTCCATTCTTGTCTGGTACATTTTCAATACAATTATTTGAACCCCTAGGTCTGACATCTGCCACATCTTCCCCCAGAGGGGACATATACAATCCTGGTCCACTATAATACATAAATCATTCATTTAATATCATGGATTCTAAAGATACTTAAACTTAATTCAGTAAGGTCTCCCAGGGATATTGCAGGAACTGTCATTGGTGATAACCACATTTGGAAAGCACTTTGAGATCTTCCAGTGAATAAGTGCTATATATGAGGGCAAAAGTCCTAAATAGCATCTGCCAAAATGTCCCATTTTCCCCTGCCAACTTCTACAATGAGTTTATGCTCTTGATACAAAACTGCCATACTGAAAATTTATGAGGCAGAGTCAAATAAATTAAATTTAAAATGAAAATAATTTACATACGTGATACTGCACTGCTTGTATTCTTTCTTACATTTTATTCCATTAAAAAAACCCTCCATTTCTGAATTGACCTGAAGCTGCTGCAGAAACCGGTGTGCTTTGTAAAGGATTTAGGTCTCACTTGCTGCAGAGTATACATGGCCTTGATTATAAGGGATTTTCAAAGAAATCTGTGAAGCATTTTTGGTCTTCCCTCCCACCCCAGTTTTTGCATCCAGACTGGAGTTTGGTCATATTTTGCCGCGTATTCCAAATTGGCTGCAGTTTTGCATGTCTTTCCACTCAAATTCATTCCTGGAGTAATTCCAGTGAAGTTATACCAGAATGAATCTGGCTTTTGTGTTATATGTGTTCGCATTTAATATGTGGATGTTAAAGTGGAGGAGAAGGAGTTTGTTAATTTAAAAGCAATTCTGTGGTTGTTGGGGCATCTATTAAAAAACATTTTACCATTTTAGCTCACCTAATATTTTTGTTGTGAAGAGACTGCTGCACTGGGTCTGCACCCAATAAAAAATATGTAAGTCGGTGAGCAACTTGCATGGTCTGTGCCAAGTTGGCAGGCTAAATTAATAGCTGGGACAGCCTGATGTTTTATTAGGACAGTATTTCTACGCTATTGACAGATATATTAATGAATTTGGCACATGTATAAATTGGCAGCTGTAGAATGAGAAGCATGTTTTTCTTTTTATAGGAAATTCACTTTTCCATGGCACTCCACAGAATAGGATTATTAGCCCAAGATTTAACCATGATCAGTTTAAAAGGAGACATCTCTGGGTTGCTTTTTCTTCCTTTAGGGATAAGGGTTACTTAGGCTCTTTTTCCATTGTTCGTCCATTCGCTTGATTGGCACAGCTGTGAACTATGATAAGCCAAGACATCTCCCATCCCCATGAGGCTAGGAAGGTCTGCCTATCATGCAGCTCCATTGTGTTAGATAGAGGTGAGAAAAGGAAGACTAATTTTCCCCTAAAGCCCCCAAAATGTTGAAGGGGTGGGTTTGGCACTCTCAAAGGAATCCAAACAGTTGGGGATCTGTGTGGAGGGGGAGATGACCAGGGGAAGGAGGGAGGGGACAATTGCATGTTGAGCTAGAAGGGAGAGAGTGGAGAGAGGGAGGACAGCGTGTCACGTATACCATGGGCAAGCCTGTGAAATGCCTTGCAGAAATCCAGGGGCAATGAATGCTGCTAGCTGTAGCATGATCTCTGGTCCTGTGCCTTCTAGTCTCCTTGGTGGGGAAAGGACACAGTTGTGAGCATAACTCAGACGGCAGCAAGGTTCCTTAAGTGAAATCCAGTGCCTGTAGGGAGGTAGCCCGGGGACAACACAGAGAGAGGGCCTCTGTATCAGTGTAGTTGGCAGAGGATCTGTGTAGTTGGCAGAAGTTTTCTTGCAGATCCTTGAGACCCACAGTTTGAAGGCTGCACCTGGTACTGTTATGCTACAAGTCCCTCACCCTAAGATGTTCTCTCAAACTTCTCATTGAGGCAGGTGACTCCATATTCTACTTAGATTTGAGAGGAGGGAGTGACTCATTGGAGAGAGAGAGAGACTCTAATATGTGGTCTAAGAAGTCCTGAGGGAGGAACTTTAGGAGCAGTCCAGTCTGGAGACAAGGTTTAATCTGATCTTTGTTCTTTTACTGTTTAATGAAATCAAACCCTGGGAAGGGGACACGTTTGGACTTCACATAGTGAGCAGACAGTGTTTGCCAAGTAGATTGCTACAGTATGGGATGTTATAAAGGGTAGCTCAGAGTAACAGAAAATGTAAATAACCTCACATAGATTAGGGTAAACTCCCATGATGCTGTCCAACAAGGTAACACATTGAATACCCTGCTTGAGTAGACCAAGTAAAAGACTGACTTAACAGAAGGTGCTTTGTAATGACTTTTTGCATTTAATTGAATCTTATGTGATACACCATCATCTTAACACTTAGGCATTTATTATATGCATAGTTCCTGTGCATCAAGAATGTGTATACTAGTATATTGTTAAAATATAGCAAGTGAAAGGAACAACAACCAAAATGTGAAGACAAGATATGAAATGAGGAAAAGGAAATTCAAGAAAATACTTTGATAAGGTGGAAAATAAAAGTCTCTAAGTATTGTCTAGTTTAGGGGTCGGCAACCTTTCAGAAGTGGTGTGCCGAGTCTTCATTTATTCACTCTAATTTATGGTTTCGCATTCCAGTAATACATTTTAATGTTTTTAGAAGGTCTCTTTCTATAAGTCTATAATATATAACTAAACTATTGTTGTATGTAAAGTAAATAAGGTTTTTAAAATGTTTAAGAAGTTTCATTTAAAATTAAATGAAAATGCAGACCCCCCGGACTGGTGGCCAGGACCTGGGCAGTGTGAGTGCCACTGAAAATCAGCTCGCGTGCCGCCTTTGGCACACATGCCATAGGTTGCCTACCTCTGTTCTAGTCATCGGGGCTTTAGACATCAGAGTGTGAATGTGTCCTTTTATCTGATGCTTTACTAATGGAATGGCAGGGCTTGCATTTCCCACCTGATCTCTGAGTCTCTTTATCCCTCCATTATATAGTTTTGCATTTGAGCTTGATTTTCCTTTCACTTACTATCCTTTATTTGTCTATAAATATGGCATGTTATTTGCTTAGCAAATGAGAGCAGGAGATGGGTGAAGGCAATGGCTGTACAGACAAGTCTACCTTGTGCATCTTGAGATTTATGGCACAGGTCTGATTTTTCTAAGCCACTTCCCTGCTTTATAGTAGCAAACAACTGAAAATGCAGGTATCATGATGATGAATAATCAACTGCTGTGGAAGAAGAGGATAGCAACCACTTGTCTCGGTACAAAGCTCCAAAGTATCACAAGGTGTACTGAGCACAACTCTGCTCCACCTTTAATAGGAGCCACTTCCTGTTAAGTCAGTCCCTTATTTGATCACTTAAGACAGATTTAAGTGTATGGATTTTATGTGATTCGGTAGCTCGGAACATGCTTGTTGCACCATGACACCACCACAGCTCAATGTGAGAAAATGCATAATGTGATCCATGTTCCAGTCAAAGGCCTGATTTGACTCTTGCCCAGATGTAAATCAGGAGTAACTCTATTGAAGTCAATGGGATTACACCGGTGTACACCTGGAGCAAGAGAGGAGAATCAAGTTCTCAGTATACAATATTCATAATATACTGGTATACACATTTATCTGGATGCACAGAGTATTATGCAAATAATTCCCTAAGTTTCAAGATGATAGCTCACAAAGTAATTACAGAGCACATTTCAAACAGAAGCCTCTGCTCAAGTAGGTCATCCATTGGCTCTGTGATAAGGTGGCTGTGGTTTTTTTTAAGTCATGATTCATTCATTTAGACAGCAGACATCTGATTATTCGACGAATAATCCTCAAACTAGCTATTTGGCCAAATCCTCATTGGAGCTGTGATGTCAATAATTATTGACAACTGATTTTTGCCATTCTCATCTAAACTGGTTTGAAATAAACAAAAGGAAAGGAAATGTCACAGGCAAAGGTGAAGCCTTTTCTATCTCTTTAGATTTCCTTTCTGAAATTTCAAAGCAGAATTGTTTGATTGTCACCATTTCCCCCCTGTTCTTGTTTAAGCTGCAATTGTTTCTCTAAAACTTATTTTTATGCTATATTTGACTCTACAAGTACTTCCCAAGGAGCAGTGATAAGGAAATGTGCTTCAAATTGGAATTCTTCCGCTCGGGTACGATCATGCAAACAACCAGGCAGAATTTATTTAACCTTCAGCTAACTGCTCAACCAACTTGAAATTATTGATAGCCCATCAGTAATGATCAAGATGGAGAGGGTAAATGAAGAGGTGCTGCTTTTTTTTTTTAAACAAGAGAACCATTGAGCTGGTAACATGACTTGAAATGCCATGTCAGCTCAGCCAGCATGGTCAAGAAGCTCAGCTGCAGGAGGGAAATAAAACTGTTAAGTTATGGCTGCCCTCCAATCAATCACAGGGGTAATGATGTTTGGCTTTAGTCAGGTTATATGTCAGCAAATATACATCTCTCAGACAGCCTC
Organism: Trachemys scripta elegans; assembly: GCF_013100865.1. NCBI lineage: Eukaryota > Metazoa > Chordata > Testudines > Emydidae > Trachemys > Trachemys scripta. The sequence continues at coordinate 54,613,159 of NC_048307.1, forward strand.
TAAGAGAGCCCTAAGATCATGCTTATTGTTTTATATAGATAGGGGTCGGATGCTGATATATGGTGGTCATAGGCCACTGAAATAAATTTCACAATGTTCAGCAGGTAAAGTTAATCTCAATACAGGAGAATGCGAGGGCAGTTTTGATAGAATATTCATTCTATTGACAGTGATGGCACATTTTTTCTCCATTATGTTTTGTGCAAATCACTTGAAGACAGACAATTTTTTCCACCCATTGATCCTAAATTTATCACCACCTTCATAGAGTGTGTATTGAACCCAGCCTTTGGAATACAGCCACCAGGAGCTAAAAATTCAAATTATGGCTTATAAACACTACTGGGCTCATGACCCCGGAGCTATTCACCTACTGAACTCATGGTAACGGGTAAGTCAGAATTCCAGACATCCACATTTCTTATTCCTCCAGAGCAGGAAATCCTGGGTGTCATGATCTCTTTTGTGAATGTTGTGTGAATGGTAGCTGGAGAGTAAATTACAAGGCAAGATTGCACCAATGGAGATGCTCCAGAATTACACCAGCGTGAAGAATTAGAATCTGTCTCACAATAAAGAAGCAGAATGGATTGAACCCCAAGAATTTAACATTTTTCTCATTGTATTATCTTGAACTTCTGTTGAATCTTGTATCTAAGGATCTCAAATCCATTTGTAAGTATTACATCAGATCCTCAGGTGGCAAAATCAGAGTAGCTCCACTGAAATCAATTAAGCCCAACTAAGTCTTTCAACAGCATTTCAGAGGTAAATTGAGCCACCAAAACTCTTAAGGCCTTACAATTAGTTAACAGAAAAACCAAGGATACAACCCAGTAGTCCTTATACCCAGTCCTCTGCTCTAATCAACAGACATTACCATAGAGAGAGACATACAAAATTTAAAGAGAGGAAACCTTGATCATTTCTCTTTTGATCTAACTGAACCTGAATCTTTCCCATGCCATCAGACATTGCTTAGCGCTGAATAAGGCTCCACTATCCCTGTATATCATGCTGTTTCCTGGAATGCTACCTTCTTGTGTTTCTATAACTTAACCTCTTTACAAGGATAGGTTGTTGACCTATTGCTTTACCCCCAAACTGGAGGACCAGTAGACCACTATTTGTCTGGTTCCTTACCCTTTGGTCTGGCTCAGTTGGCCCCAGGAGTTTCTGCCTGAATAGGTCTCAGGGTCACTGGACCACATGAGCCTTTTAAAGAGCAGAGGCTTAATTCTGAGGTTCTTATTCACTTTTTGCTAGCCAAACTCCAACTGACATCTAAGGGAATGCGCCCAAGTAAAGACCAAGAGGGGGAAAAATGAGCACCAAGCAAGAAAAACAACAAGCAGTGTCCAGAGTTGTGTGGCAAGATTGTGAGTATTTGATATTCAGACTTCAAGCTGATTTGTTTGTTTCAGCAATTTATTCTTCCCATTTATATTTAGAGATGCCACTTTAATTCATAAGCCCTCACCTCCCATCCTGTACGCTGGGCATCCTGACGAAATAACCATTTCTATCTTTACTATGCACGTTTCATCAAAAGCAAATGAACAGCAAACTTCAAAATACTCAAATAGGAGATTAAAAACTGCACACTCAATAGGACCCTGCTGGAAACATGCAACTTTTGTCAGCACACAAGCAATTGTGACATTCTGGGTCCACCCAGACCAGTGAGGGATTCTGTCACTTTCCACCCTGTAACCTTGGGGGCCTTTGTGCTGTGCATGTATGGTTTAATTCCCTGACACCAGAAGCCTGCCCACAAGTATAAGGTCTCACCAACTTAGATACTCTTTTGCAACAGCTCTTCCGGTGTGGGTCTCCTCCCTGAGTTCATATTTACCAGACACTTGGATGGTTCCCCTCTAGTTTGTCACTCCCGAAGGCATGAAACCAGCTCACTTTAGCATCCGCACAACACTCTGTTTAGGCATCAGACATGGTTAGGATAAAAATAAAAAGTTTATTTAATAGAAGAACCACCAATTCAAAGATGACAGAGTAAGGGGGCAGCAAACATATACAGTTGACACAGAAAATAAACATGAAGACACAACCTCGGGCTTTATACTCTATTAGATAAAATCCCATTTCTAATAAGAGTTATCTATTGCCCTAAAACAGTTTCCTACTGCACCCCAAGCTATAGGAGAGATCCCACATTCATAAACAGCCTCTTGTCTCAAGACTGTCCCCCAAATTCTGGAGGCTTCTTCAGTTCAAACCTCTTCCATTTTAAAAGGGTTTGCAGGTTTTTTTCTTCAGTCTGTGTCGATAGTTAAGTGGGGAAAACTCTCTCCTTTCTCAGTTTCTGAAGACTGGGGTTTTCTTTTAATTTTCAAGCAGTTCCCATTTTCTTTGATGGTTCCTCATTATCTGTTTTCTGGGGGAGTTTCCCCCCTGGGTTGGACAATGGCTAGGTGCTTGAAGCCAGTTTTGTTTGTTTGAGGAGGTAGCCTCCCTCCTCCCTCCCCTGATTGCTTCACTGCCCTATTGCAAGGTGATGCTGAAGTCACACCACAGTTACAATTAGTTTTACACACACACACACACACCATCATAACAATAACCTGTATACATAACTCCATAACTCATAATGACTATTACATTCAGTGTGTTTCAAGTTTTCATACACAAGGCCACCCAGAAGGCGGGGCAAGTGGGGCAATTTGCCCCAGACCCCGCAGGGGCCCTGCGAGCCCTGGCTGAGAATCCCTTTCCTCACCCGGCGGCGATCCAGGTCTTCAGCAGCACTTCGGCGGCGGGTCCTTCAGTGCTGCTGAAGACGCGGAACGACTGAAGGACCCACTGCCACCGCTGCCTCGGAGCGCCGCCCAGTCAGTACAAGCGCTCCCCCAATTTGCCCTAGGCCCCCTGAATGCCCTGTTCATACAATATCTTTACTCTATATGCTCTTACAGTAAAATAACAGATATGCAGTCAGTTGGTTTAACTGCTTATTTGGGGAGGTTTAAACCTTCTGTTCTCCCCTTGGAGTGTCTGGACCCTGAGTGTCAAAACTCTAGAAATCATATGCTTAAAATGTATTAAAAACCTATTCACCCCACAATTTTACCCTTGCCTTTGGCGTCTGATTGGTCTACCATAATGCACCATAGCAGGCCCATGAGGACTACTCAAAAGCATCAGCTAGCATATGCAAAATACAGCAGGCTGGGCGTTCTTGGTGGAAGGTCCTTGCCAGTGAATAGGCTCCCTCAGATGGTCCACCTGAGCCCAATTTTCTGACCTTCAAAGCATGGTTCAAGCATTGTAGTTGTATTTAGGATTGATTTAAGTGTATGTAGGGGTGCCACTGTGGATTTAATTTAATGTGATGCTGCATTTAATCTGTGTAATGCATCCAGATGCTATGACGATAGGTGCACACACTCATCAATCACTACATTAATTAAGTAAACAAGTGGCAAAATGTTGTTCATTTTCTATGACTGTAAAATTACTAGATTACACCCCTAAAAATCCAGTCCTGTAGTCCTTGCTCCTGCTGACTTCACTGTGAGACTTGCCTGCAGAGAGGATGCAGAATCTGCCTAAACTGTAATACTGAAACATATCAACTCCATAAGGACAACATTCTCCTCTGACCTGCCCAGAGCATCTGATTCACAGTGCCCATTTCTGTTGCATATTCGGTACTCCTTCACTGCACAGCCTGAAAGTTGCCTGCTCAGAATGAGCATAAAATATGCAACAGGTCCACTGTGAGGGGTAAGAGGTTGGAGGCAGATCAGAGAGGAGAATTTTGTTCTGACTTTTTACTATTCACCACAGGCTTCAATGGGAGTTCGCCTGAGAAAAATGAGTAAGGAGTTCAGGATTATGCTCCACATACACAAAAATCTCTTGGGTGACTTGAATCACAAGGAAGAGTTTCCCTTGGCGTTGTCTTGTCAAACAATCCCACCTGCATTGCTTAGCACCAAGACTTTCAATCTTTCAGTTAGTTTTGTGCAACCACATAAGAATGAATACAATAGTGACAATAGATCTTACCTGTAAAAAACCCTTGGGACCAAGAGAATGGTCCTGACTTGATAGAAAGATGCATCAATTACATGGACTTGACTAAATGCTTCTTCAAGCATAACTAGAGCCCCACTGAAATGTCTATGTAAAATGAAAGCAAGCTACAGGATTTCATGAAGAGTAATTACCTTCCCTTCTGTGTGTCATCTTCCCTTTATGGCATATGAATTGAATGGAAAGTTTTTTGACTCAGTTACCTTTGGACTGATTTAAAGTGGACCACCAAATTCAGCTACTCAGTAAATCCAAATGTAGTGGTATAGGATGAACATCTCATTATCACTTCAACTAGAGGACAAAGACTAGAAATATCACAAAATACCTGTTAGTTGTTTGTAAGTCAGAATGTCTGACAATATCTAGTTCAATTTAAAAAAACAACTTTTCAAATCTGCAAAATAGAGACATGTTGTATACGACTCACATATTTGATCATCTCACTAATCTCACAAAGCCCAGGGCCAATTTCTGTATGCATCACAGTGGATCAAAGATTTAAGGAACTTGCTCCTTTAGTTGACAGTAGTGGACACTAACCTACCCATGTACTGATCAATTTCTGATACTTTTGTGGCTATGCTTGCTGCTCCCTAGATTATTTGTCATTACCATGTCATGTTCCTGAGAAACGGCCATTATAATAACCTGCATCACAATCCTCCAGAAATATTGTAAAGTGTACAGACTGATGTGTTGGTTTCTTGATGATGTGGAGGTGTGCCTTTTACATACAATGATCTGTGTCTATATGTGTTTATCATAGAAAGCGGCATGTTTAAATTTATTCAGTATCATATTAAGATTTTTTTTAAACTTAAATTTAAAGACACAATATCTGTATCGCAGGCAAAACTATTGCTCTTTCAATGGTCCATGAAGCATGTTTGTCAGCACATCTCAAAATGCAGTACTCCAAAAATCTCACTATACATTGACTTTATCAGTACTGACAGATGAAATACGCTCATTTGTTGGCCTAGCCTTTAAAAAAAAGACTTTTAATCACACCAGGAAAATAAGCTCCTTCAGCAGGTTCGCATGAGTAGACTTTCAGTTGTGATCTAATTTGCAGACACAGCGCTCAAAAATGTGCATAGGTCCTGTCCCAATGCCCCGTGATGCATCGCTTCGCATCCCAGCAATCCCTGTGCTTCCATCCACATTTGGTGCCATCTTTCAACGTTTTTTGTACTGCGCACTCTGTCTTCCCTTTCAGTCTGTGGGAATGGATCCTGAACTTGTGAGGAATGTGCTGATGGGTCTCGCCAGCACGTCCCAAATTGCAGTCGAGTTACTCCTTAAGCTACAAAGTGAGGAGTCCGATGATGATGTCGACTTGCATAATGCATACAACACGAGATTGCTTGTGACATTCACGGACATGCTCACCAAAGTGGAATGCCGCTTTTGGGCTTGGGAAACAAGCACTGAGTGGTGGGATCACATCACTATGCAAGTCTGGGATGACGAGCAGTGGCAGCAGAACTTCTGGATGAGAAAAGCCACTTTCATGGGACTGTGCGCTGAGCTCGCCCCCACCCTGCGGCACAAGGACATGAGCTTGAGAGCTCCCCTGCCGGTGGAGAAGCGGGTGGCTATTGCAATCTGGAAGCTGGCAACTCCAGACAGCTACCCATCGGTCGCTAACCAGTTTGGAGTGGGAAAGTCGACCGTTGGAATCGTGTTGATGCACGTTTGCAGGGCCATTAATCGCATACTGCTCAGAAGAACTGAGACACTGGGCAATGTGCGTGACATTGTGGCTGGCTTTGCACAAATAGGTTTCCTTAACTGCGGCGGGGCAATAGATGGGATGCATATTCCACTTCTGGCACCAGACCACCTAGTCTCCGAGTACATAAATCGGAAGGGATATTTCTCTATGGTTCTCTAGGCGCTTGTAGATCACCGTGGGCATTTCATAGACATTAACGCAGGCTGGTCCAGAAAGGTGCATGACACACGCATCTTTTGGAACACAGGCCTGTTCAGGAAGCTGCAAACCATGACTTTCTTCCCAGACCAGAAGATCATCGTAGGGGAAGTCAACATGCCCACTGTGATCCTTGGAGACCCCACTTACCCTTTAATGCTGTGACTCATGAAACCCTACAGAGGGAGCCTTGACAGCAGCAAGAAGCGGTTCAACAACAGGCTGAGTCGGTGCAGAATGACTGTTGAGTGTGCTTTTGGCTGTTTAAAGGGCTGCTGGCGCTCTCTGTATGGGAAGCTGGACCTGGCCAATGACAACGTCCCCACGGTTATAGCCGCGTGCTGTACTCTCCATCACATTTGTGAAGGGAAGGGTGAAAGCTTCACTTAGGCATGGACCATGGAGGTTCAACACCTGGAGGCTAAATTTGAACAGCCAGAGACCAGGGCTATTACAGTGGCCCAGCATGGGGCTGTAAGGATTAGGGATGACTGGAAGGAGCAATTTGATGCTGAAAGCCAACAGTAATGTTTGGTGCCCTGCACGGAAGTGAAAAACAGTGGTTCCAAGGCTAGTAGGCATCTGTGTTTGCTACGTATGATGCACTGACTTGCAGTGCCTGTTGCTTTCCTGGGCTACAGTACCTTTTACTTAATGCAGTAAAGAATGTTTTCAAAGCCAAAAAATTCATTTATTGAAAAGAGACACAACTGCTTGAGAAACAGAAAGGGCATGACACATCTTTGCTGTCTGGGGGGAGGGAAAGGGCAGGGTGGGGAATGGGACAATCGCAGATTTGCGTATGTCCTGTTATCATACTCAGCCTCCCTGTTTGGAGTGCCGTGCAATGAGTGCTGCACTTCAGGATGGCTAAAATGCATGGTGATAGGGGTTGATTCCAGTGGGTAAAGGTTGTAGTTTGCAAGGCTGGGTGGTGAAGTTACAAGTGTTGGAGGCAGCTGGTGGCGATAAGAAACCGGATGCTGGGGGAAGTGGGTTGGCGGTGACATGGGGGCACAAGGGAAAGAGTTTTGGGACAAGGGCTGTGGGGGGAGGGGGACGCGGATGTGCTCCATCTGCATTGCTACGAGCGCCTGTATCGAGTCTGCTTGGTGCTCCATGATGCTTAGCAGCCGCTCCGTGCTTCAGTGCCAGCGATCCGCTTTCTACTGGCGGAGCCTCCTTTCAGTCTCCCGCCACTCCTGCACTTTTTGATTTTCATTAAGGGACTGCTGCATGACTTCACGCAGCAGGTCCTCTTTGCTTCTTCGCGGACGCTTCCTGAGTCTTTGGAGTCTTTCGGCCGTTGATAACAACAATGGCTGGGATCTCAAGGTTGCATCTGTAAAGGCAAAATGCAACACTTAACAGAGGCAGTATTGTTCACACCAGACAGAGTAATGATTCAGCCGAACTTAAAGACGAGTACAGTGTACACAATAGCAGAAATTGCCCATCCCAAAGGGAGCGCACATAACCCACAGGAGCCCCAAAATGGTGAGTAAGGGAGACTGATTGTTTCAGGGCTGTACTGTCTTCTGGGTTTCTGTGCCTTCGAGAGAGCCAACATCTGCAGGGGGCCCCTATACTGAACACTGTCCCCACATTTTACATAGGAGTTCATCCTGGAAGATATCTCACTGCTGAGGGTGACCTGGGAAGCAAGGAAGGGTCTTCTACTACAATGTGGTTTCTGCTCTGGCTCATCTGCAGCTTGCCTATGTGCAGCAATGGTCTCCCCGCCTCTCACGGCACAGTGGTGCGGACATGTTAGCCTGACTGGGACCAGGACCACAGTGGCTCTCCCAAGAAACTGCGTAAGCGCATTGCCCAAGTTCTGGCTGAGACCTTTGAAGGGATCACTGAGGCCAATTACCACGATGAGAAAGAGCACATCAATGCCCTATTCTGCAGCTAGGCATGCATGCAGCCCTAACCCTCCTTGCCCCAAGAGACCACCCTGAACAATTTCCTTCCCAAAATAAAAGCCACTTACTGGGCACGTCCTCTGGTGTTTGTCCTTCCCCAAGCACCGGCTGCCATGACTGGTTACCTTCCTCCTGGCTTGAGAGCAGCTCCTGGCTGCATGCATCTAGGGATTCTGGGGTGTCTTCCTCCGCCTCAGCACCCTCGCTCCAGCTTTGCTCCTCCTCCTCCCTCCTTGTTGAACTGGGCTCTGAAGCGTCCATGGTGGTACTCTGAGTGGAGGTGGGGCTGCCTCCAAGTATCACATCCAGCTCTTTGTAGAAATGGCAGGTCACAGGGACAGCACCGGAATGGCAGTTTGCCTCGCGGGCTTTGCAGTAGGCATTCTGCAGCTCCTTCACTTTAATCCTGCACTGCAGTGCTCCCGGTCATGGCCCCTTTCAATCACGTCCCTTGATATCTGCTCAAAGGTATTGTAATTCCTACGGCTGGAGCACAGCTGGGACTGAACAGCTTCCTCCCCCCAAACACTGATGAGGTCCAGCACCTCACCATTGCTCCATATTGGGAATAGCCTGGCGCGTGGAGGTATGATCACCTGGAAAGATGTGCTGAGGGCACTTCATGTCTTGCTGAGCAAACAGGAAGGGAAATTTCAAAATTCCCAGAGAATTTAAAGGGCGGGTCTGATGGTGAGGGCAGGGCAGTAGAGTTCAAAGTGATGACCAGAGTGGCTAGAACAGAACTTCTGGAGGCCAATCAGAGTGCATCAATAGACCAAGGCTTCCACACTGGCGCCGTAGTGCTCCAGCCGGGGCGCAGCAGGCATTATGCTTTTCATAGAGGTGGATTACCAGGGGCGCTCCAGCCATGGAGTCCGGGAGCTCTACGTACCTTGCCAGTATGGACACCTCAGGAGTTAGGGTGCCTGGGGCTGACTTAATGTGCTCTAACTTGCAAGTGTAGCCAAACCCTAAGTTGGAGAGAGGACCAGTCCTGGAAATGCATGACCAGGAAATACTGAGGGTGTGGCAGGACAGAAGTACTCGGTGTGTAAATACCCTACATGTTAATGGTTTGTTCTCTTCAAAAGAGAGGTATGTGAAGGAACTGGCTGCTTTGGAAAAAGCAGCCAGGCAGCTAGTCCTGAAAGAAAGGGATGAGCTTGCTGAGGAACATCACACTACTTTAGAAGAAAGAGATCTCCTGCTCACCATGATTAGTGAGCTGAAGAGAGAACTAGAGGGCTTGTGGTCTGAGAAGGAGACTGGCAAGGGTTAAAGAAAAAATAAATAAAGACTGTAGAATTTGCCCTGAGGTGGGCAAGATTCTAAGGAGGGGAGCAGGGTATGTAACAGGGTAGCTTCCCCTGGCTGGAGAAGCTGGGGCTAAGCCAGACCTGATTACAGAATGAGCCACACCTGGGTTGAATCAGGTGATCCTAGTGTAAGAGGCAGCAGGAAGCTGCTGTGAGGAGTCTGCAGAGTGAAGCCAAGGGGAAAGAGGGTCGCCGGCAGTGGTTCCCAAGGAAGGGACAGTCCCTCAGGCAGGAGGAGCTGTGCCCAGTTTAAGCTGGGCTGGAAGATTGTTATATTTGTTTGAGAATTTTCATAATAAAAAGCCCAGACTTTAAGAAGGGCTGTGACTGAAAGAGGCTGTGGAGTTTTCTGAAGGAGCCCCGGTGAAAGGGAAAACAAGGGAAGGGCACAACAGAGGCACCCATGACCATGAGAGGGTACTTGGGTGGCTGTCAGCCCGTTTAAATGAATATTGAACCAGAAACCTCTCAAGCCTGATAAACTGCCCTTCGTGTAGCATTTATACAAATGTGTGTGTAACCAGGAAGCCCAATTCTGAGGATTAATAATTAGTCAGATTTTAAGAGGTTTTTAAAACTGTTCAGTGCTCATCTAGCTACTTGATAGGGATTTCCCCCCAGAACATTATTCAGAGGTTCTTCAAGGTCGAGAACTACAGTATATAGATGATACCAATTTGTAAAACCAAGACTGGCTTGGATTTGCTTCATACTTCAGGGCACAGGAAGCATACAAACAACTACAACTTTTGTGATCTACAGCTAAATTTTTTTCACATAATGTGCCACAGTATTTAATCTATATAGTACAGCATTTTCATTTTTAAGATTTACAGTAAGGCCCAGAGACTGTAATTTTCATAGTACAGCTGTTATATTAACTAAATGCTGATCCAAGTCCTAAGAGAAAATGATTATATCATCAATATAAACATAGCAGATTTTACCTTTTAAATCTGCCAGAAGAATTTTTATGAAATGGTGAAGAAGCCTTTTTAGCCCAGATGGCATGATCCAATATATATTCATGACAAAAGGATTTTTAATCTCATTTTCCAATATCCATTTTCTATTTAACAATTACAGTATCAATTCTCTGAACTTCTACATTACTTTTCATATTGGAAACTCAAAGGGTTCCCAAACGTATAATGAATTAGGTGGTGTAACCCCTGTGATGTAGGCAGTTGTTAGTCATGCTATCTGGCACAATCTCTCCCGCACAAACAGGAGTCTTGAGAAAATGTTCCCTATTTGAGCAGTTCTTCTAAATCTAGGCTGCTTTTGTAGATCTACAATGAAATTACCTCTGTAGCTGGGTGGTAGAGTCTTGATCTGCCCCCATGTGTATGTTGATATTCCAGATGCTTGACCTTCTTATTTTTCTCCCTGAGTGCCTCCATATATTCATGGCTGGATGCTCAGATGGTTCTTTACGACGATGGTTAATTGTTTTTGATCTGTGATCTCCATGGAATTATTATGTTTGCTTGTCTGTCATGTATTACTTGACACCATATGGATGGGTCCCTTAGACGTACCCGCACTGCTTCCCGCAGCTCCCATTGGCCAGGAACGGCGAACTGCAGCCACTGGGATCTGTGGGCGGCCATGCCTGCAGATGGTCAATGTAAATAAACTGTCTCATGGCCTGCCAGTGGATTACCCTGACGGGCCGCAGGTTGCCCACCACTAGTTTAGAAGTTCCCCCTGGTGTCTACTGGTTTATTTCCCTACTTTCCTGAAGTGACTGTATCTAAATGTTTATATACAGCCCAATTCGAGTCTTTTTAAAGTTAGTACTTTTTGCTATTGACTTCAGTGAGAGCAGGGCTAGGCCAATAGTTTGGAAGGTACTTTGGGATGAAAGGAGCTATATGAGTCTCTCTCATCAGGATATTTCAAAATGCACAGAGTAGTAACAATTTAGTTGCTAGATAAATATAGAAACTAATCAAATCAGAGCTGGTCTTTGTTTCTCCAGCCTTCCTGGAATACTATCTGCTGGGTTCCAAATGTAGCCAATTCCTGTCCAACATTATCCCACAACTATGAATACAGTGGGCCTGGGATGCAAGGAAACCATCGATGCCAACTGGCAAAGAGTTCACTGTTCTGTAACAGCAACTCCTAATAAGCCTGATAAACTCACTACACCTAGCACTTCGCTTCCATAAAACTTATCCATAAAGAATATCATGTGAGGTCTTAAATGAAAGCCAGGATCACACTGGTCACTAATATAATTGTGAAATGTGTGTACAAATACCATGTAATATGTGTGTGTGTAGTTGTGTACACACAGAAAATATGTTCCTAAAAGTTTGAATCAAGGCAGAGATGCAGGGTTGACAAATAGGTTTCTGCCCAACAGAGGATGTACATTCACCTATCTGCCTCTGTTCATGTGTAAATTAAACATTGTAAGCCTATACAATGGAAGCCTTGTTTGCATACAAAGTCAATATGAGGACGTGAAGCTGGCAAACCAGGTAATAAACCTGGAGAGTCATCCTTACTCTGGGGACCATCAATGAATGTGTGTGTGTGGGGGGGGGATATAAGAAGGCAAAAAAACACCTCTTTATCCTGCACCTGAGGAATTGGGCAGTGCGACTGCATTCATGAAAACAGGATCCCAACCTGCCCTGGTTGGAAGCAATGTGGAGATAAATTTGGGTGAGATTTGATGACTTTTAGACATGTGGTTAGCCTGTTATACTTAAGGTTAGTCTCTAGAAAGTGTGTATTGACTTTGTTTTTATGTGGAACATTTGTTTCCATTATCCTTATTAATTATCTCTTAAATTTTAGCCTTTGATGATAAACTTATGATTGTTTTCACTATAAACATACCTCAGTGCTGTGATGTTATATAGGATATGTTCTTTAATTGAATCAAACAAGCTGGTGTGTGCACTGTCCCTGGTACAAACCAGGTGTTTCCGTGATTAGCCAGTGACGGGCTGGATATAACAGGAGAAATCTTCAAAGGGACTTGGGGACTGGGGTGTACCTCTTGTTAACCTGCAAAGCAAAGTGAGAGCTAGCGTGGCTCTGAGGAGATTGGGTGGATAACAGGCTAGAGGCATCAGGGCGCTGACACCCAATTAAGCACCAGCAAGTCTCTGTCTTTCTCTCATTGGAGGCAGAAGAGTAACAATGTGACTCTCAGTCCTGGGAACTCCAAGAAAGTACCGCAAAGCTAAAGGATTGTGAGACAGGTTAATGAGATGATTCACTGGGGCACAGCCCAAATGTAACTGCATTTATTTTACACATGTATAAACTGTTCATGTCCGTGTCCACGTCCAACCTCACCAGCTATCTGCTGCAGAAGTGGAGACTTGTTTCTGGTTCCTTTCAACCCTAGCAATCAATGTATATTTTCTAGGCTATTTTTGTAAGGTAAAGGACTAGACATCTACTCAGTTTAAAAATGAAAGCTGAGATTCACTTTTGCATTTCTAGTTCCCGCAAACAAGGCAGTCTCACGGCCCTGGGCCCATAGGCTGACTTTGATGAAACAATACCTATTGTGGTCTTATATGAAGCTTCAAACTAAATTCTCTTGAAATTATATATAGATAGAGAGAGAGACTGCAACATTTACCCACGAGTACCAATATGTAGATAAGTGATCCTTTTGAATTTGGTGGGGCTGCTCACATGAGTAAGGATTTGTGCGACTGACCTCTATTTTTCTTACACTCAGCTGTAGAATTTTAGAGGGATGTTTGTTAATTAAGACGAATTATTCTGATATTTTCCATAAGCAAAATTTCGCAAAGCAGTTATAACATTATCTTGCATGGTATTTGTCTTGCCTTATAAAAGGTGTTCCATCAATGTCAGAAAATCTCCCTCTGTGGGTCCCAATGAAACCTCACAAACATTTAAATCCCATTAGTAACTCCCCTACTGGAGAGGAAGTAGATTTAATTGGGAGTCAATACACATTTTAAACCTCACTACAAAAAAAAAATCATCTCAGGATCTGAGTATGATTAACAGAAAAATCTTTCTACAGCACCGCAAGGAATAATTAAGCTGTAAATTTAGTCTTTGTTTGCCAAATGAGAAACAATATTTTTACTGTAGGCTTCCCCCCCCCCAACTTTATCTGTCTGGATAAATATAATTAGGTAATGGATGATGGTTTGTTAGCATTTTATTATATGTGTTTGCAAGGGCATTAAGAGTAATCATAAAATGCACAACAAATATTGTAGGTGTTCAGATTTTCAGCAGTCGAGAACGTGACTTTTTCAAATCAGATGGGACTGGGACATGTATTCTTACAAATTAACTCTTCCTCTATTCAGAACAGGAACTGAGATACTTCTGGCTCAGCTGATTTACATACACTAATTGCTAGTTCCCATTAAGCGCTGGGTGGTCACCTACTCAATAAAATTCATAAATTAATATTTTTACAGAGTTATTATTCACAGATAGCAGGAAACAATCATAACTTTACACTTGAATTTTAGAAATGGAACTGAATTATCATTTCATTTACAAGGCTGTTCAATGCTTTGCTATTCAAACAACTTGATCCAGTTAAGCTGTGTAAAATCTGGAAGTGAGAGTATATGTATACATACATCTATGTATGTATTAGAGTAAAAGTTTCGTGTAGACAGTGATGGGAATATTTAACTTCATGTGAGCTATTCAAAAAATAAAGTTTTCTTAGCTAAAGTGACTCACTTATCTGGTTGGGAAATAATTATTTTTATATTTTGCTGCTGAATCTTTAAAGCAGATTGAATTATCCATATATAGAACCTACAAGAATAATTCATATTTATGGCTAATGCAGTTCAAAGGAAGATCTGAAACCTGTAATATTTGTAAAATTCCTGCAGCTGAACTTCTCTAAGTGGTCATTTAAGAGCCTAGTTCACGAACATATGGCTTATTTGTATCTGAATCAATGCACAGCTGACAAACCAGGGCAAGATATCAGAGGCACAATATGCCATGCCAGCCTGTGGCAACTGAAAGCCATTTATTTCACAAAAAGAAAAGATGATTGGAAATGGAAGTCATAGCACAATTGACATGATGTGCATATCTATAAGGTTAGATGTATATTCACATCACAGCTTTGGCCCAAACTCAGCAAGGTCTTTAAGCACTAATCTTTAAGCAAGTGAATATTCCTATTGGCGCTAAAGGAACTGCTCATGTGCTTAAGTTCTGTGGTGAACAGGGGCTTTTATGCAGGACTATTCTATGCCCCCCTCTCCTGTCATACTAGCCTTTATATTGTGCGTGTGCACAGCAGAAGTGAAAACAAAACCTTTTACACTAAAAGGACTGTGTGTTCTCTCTCTCTCTCTCTCAAAAGAGACTTATGGCTCATGAAAAGCGCAAACATGACAGCCCTGGCGACTGAATAGTTCAGTGGCTGGACAAACTTCCTGACAGTCCCCTACTAAAGTATTTCAACTGTTCTCTGGAGGGATTATTTCTAGGAGTGAGAGGACAGTTAATTCTCCAGAGCCAATTCTATCTTTAGCCTCTGTTAAGAATAACAAGTTTGTGAGGTGATGCAGTGGCATTTTTTGTTATATGGACACTTGTCCATTAAGAACCTGCTTGAAACCACCAATTGATTTCACATATGCCACTGATTAGCCATTACAGGTAACAACTCTGTTATTACTGATGTGGGCTGGATTTGAAATGGCCACCTAGAGGTGAAAGGCGCCATCTCCTATTAGCAATATCCCCTGAGATCTAGTCCCCTTTGTCTAATTTCCTACAAAAAAAAGAATCTGTTGTATTTTCCCAGTTTCTCTTGATTCTTTATGATCTAATTTTTTAGAAATGGAAAAACTAGCAAGTTTGTTCTGCACTTCTGCTCCTCCTTGTGGGGAGGACTGTGTTCATCATCTCCTCTTACGGAAGGAATGTATGTTCATGTGCATATCTATCTATCTATATGAGAGAAAGAAAGCATGATTATATGCCCTGCCTTGGAAGACTGATATGCCCATCTTGGAAAAGTATGTCAATTGTACATATGTAAAGTAAAGCCATATATCTGATTGATGAATCACAAAGTGCTGTCTCTAGAATTCTAAAGGAGATCTTTGTTTAACCTTGCACATAAAAAACTGTAAAATTCAGAAACCCACCTACAAACTAAGGTCCCAATTCTATTTCCTTAGAATCCAATGGCAAAACTTCCATTGACTTCAATGAGAGTGAAACTAAGCCCAAGCGATAAGTAAGTAGAAAGAAAACATAAAAATAAACAAGCTTGTGGAAGGTAATTGGTAGACTTTGAATAAGCCTTAATTTTAGAGCATGGCTGTGGAGAATTTCTGCACTTTCTGTGGTGATGACAGTCCTGTAGGGAGTCACATATTGACAGTGATCACTCAAGCTAAAGAACTGATGCAGCTACTCCTCTTTCACTTGAGCTACTATGGCTACTTCTTTTGTTACCCTGATGCTTGTGGTGTTAAGATTAATGTATGCAAACTGCAGCACTCTCCTTTTACTTCTAGATCTGAGTTATAGAAAGCTTTGTCTGGATAAGTACAAGCCTGAACAGCTCTTTATTCTGAAGAGTCACATACTAGTTTACATCATCCTGGAGCCTATCCAACCTGGAAGTATTGATTCAAAAAGGCTCTGAGAATCGCTCTCTCCCTCCTCCAGCATTTCAATACTTTAAAATGACTTCATGTTCTGAAATAAAGAGATTCTTTCATCCTATCACTCAATTCTCGGCCTTCATTTAGTATCTCAGTGTTACTTAGGATTTGTCTACACTAGCACTTTTGCATTCAGGGGTGTGAAAAAACACCCCCCCAACCGACATAAGTTTCACCGACAAAAGTGCTGGTGTGGACAGTGCCATGTCGGCAGGAGAGGCTCTCCTGCCGACATAGCTAACGCTGCTCGTTGGGGGTGGTTTAATTATGCTGGCAGGAGAGCTCTCCCCTGCCAGCAAAGAGCAGCTACACGGGAGACCTTACACTGTAAGGTCCGTAGCGTAGACATAGCTTAAGTCTCTATTGGGTTACTGATAAAGTCTTTATGAAATGTTAATAGTGAAACCTGCAACCACACAAACTCCCAAGAGAACCTTGGCATTCACCTCAAAATCATGGAGTTTATGACTGGATAAGTTTCTGACTGACAACTGCTTGAAATTCTTCCATTTCAGTGGAGTTTCATTTTGAGTTTGTTCAAATCTGAATCTCCAAACAAAAAATTGCCATGAGAGAATTCATGTGGGTCATACCTAAAGGCAGCCTTCATGAGAACCATTTCTACTTAATCTCATCTATCTGGATCCCAGCAAGTTTCATACAGGTCTATTAAAATATCATCATCATATTGCAGTTAACGGACCATCAGTATATTTTAAAAGAAAGTCACCATGAATGCATTTTTTTAAATGACCACTGAATTTGGGTGCCTGATTTTTGAGACACTTTGGATGGATTTTCAGATCTGTTGAACAGTAGTGTCTTTCCTTGACTATGAGTAGAGCTGATTGGAAACATTTGGAATACACTTGATTCTGACCAAATTTTGTTTAAAATGAAACATTTCAACAGTGTAAAAATGCTTCATTTCAACATTTTCAGAGTGGTATATTTTGATTCTTCAATTCAAGATGTCTCTGAAATTAAATTGGTTTTTATATAAATTTTAAGGGTGTTTTTTTTTTTTAAAAAAGGTCAAAAATAAAAAAAAAATGTTTCAATTTTATCAAAAGAAAATACTTTCCCTGGCTCCAAACTAATTTTTTCTGAGTTTTGTTTTGCACGAAATTTCTAAATGTTGTGTTCATTATGTTTCAGAATAGGAAACAATTTTGAAATCTCATAATTTCCTGGCAAATGGATTCTGAGTATTGGAGTGTCTTCAATGGCTTTGAATGTTGCAGGTGGAAAGTTGGCTACGGCAAAAAATTGTAATTTTCAGGGGAAGCTAGTGAACAAAAGCAGTAAACAGGAGTTTCATGAGGGAGTTCTACAGGTGAAGGAGCAGTGACTGTGTGACCATTGGGCTGAGTTTGCTGTCTGGGTTTGTTTGTGGTGGTGGTGGTGGCGGCTGTGTGCTTGCTTGCTTCCCATGTGCCTGCTTGATTGAAGTTGTAGTGTGATCTGTCTGTGGGGCAGTGTGCTGAGCCTAGTGGCCTGCTAGGCAAGGCTGAGCGCTTCCCAATGGGGCTCTCTCCTGCCATCCTTTTGATCCCTCATCCCTTTAGGATCTCCTGACAAGGGAGCAGGGTTAACTTAGGGAGAACCAGGGGTTTAAAAAGACAGTCCTAAGGGACCAAAGGAGCTAGTGAACAGGGGACTTTTGTAAGGGAGCACAAGAGCCAGATGCACCTAACAAACATTCTCTAAACTAAGGCCACTAACACCCCCCCACCCACCCCCACACACCCCTACTCTCAAACAACACACAAATAATAATTAAACAAAAAACCCTGCAAGAGTTAAAATCATGCAGAAGTCCAGTCATGCAGAAGTCTAGCCAGTTTATTGCACTGAATGCATCTTGTAGATAGGTAGCCTCTGTGTGCATTTGGTGAAATCACCTCATGGCCCTCGGAGACTGAATACGGGTTCTTGAGACCAGAGTGGCTGAACTGGAGAAGATAAGGAATACAGAGAGGTACACAGAAGAGACTTTCTGGGACACAGTAGAGAGGTCCCGTCTCCTGTCTTGACAGCCTCTGTGCTGTCGAGGAAGGTGAAAGTCTTGGGCAAGGAGAACATCAAGCCGGAGTGGAGGGAAACAGTCCCATAGTTGGAACCCTCCTTCCAGATGGTGTTGTGGCATGTAAGATTAAAAAGGTGGTGGTGGTGGAGTTTTAAAACTAAGGGCTGAAGAAAAGCTTACAGATGCAGAGGAACACACAGGTCAGACAAACACATTCCCTAGGGGATGATTTATTAAAAGGGATACTCTATAGCCTGGTAAAGAGGAGAGGATAGAAGTTAATAAAGTGCAGGTTGGAACTGAAAAGAAATAGTCAATTACATCACATGAAGGCAGACAACTAAATATTGACAAACTTTGTAAGTGCTTGTATACAAATACAAGAAATCTAAATACTGAAGGCCAAAAGTATAACTGGGTTCAAAAAATGAATTAGATAAATTTATGGAGGATCAGTCTGTCAATAGCTAGTAGCCAAGATGATCAGGGATGCAACCCCATGGCCTGAGTGTCCCTAAACCTTTGACTGCCAGAAGCTGGGACAGGATGGCAGGGGATGGATCACTCAATAATTGCCCTGTTCTGTTCATTCCCTCTGAAGCACCTGGCATTAGCCCCTGTTGGAAGACAGGATACTGGGCTAGATGGACCATTAGTCTGACCTAATATCGCTGTTCTTGTGTAGAAAGCTGGTTTGTGGGAAAAAATGGTAATTTTCTGGGGAAGGTGCATCATAGGGAAGTTTATCTGGCTGCCTCTCTCTCTCTCTCTCTCTCTCTCTCTCTGAATTTGAAGATAGTGGCAAAAGAGAAACTCCCACAGTATTTGGAGATGGTTTTGAGGATTGAGGTTATCACACTCAATCTGGAAAATGACATTTTAGAGCACAAGCATAGGAAATAAGGTTATGTGGGAACAAAGGACAGCCTGAGATCAGCTACAGTGCTGTGCTCATGGCTAGGGCTTACCTAGTATGCAGCAAGATTCATGGAAATTGCAGGCCGGGCTGCTATGCTCCCATGTCTATAATGCATGTGTGATGGGTTGCCCCCGTCCCTGCGTGGTGCCACCCAATGTACTGGGGTATCACTGAGCCCGCTGGTTCCACCAGTCTGGGTTCCCTTACACTGCCCCGCTGAGCCAGGCCCTCAAGTCTCCTTCAGCACACATACAGATGGGGACACAACCAGCTGCAGAAAGACACTGACACTGAGATCAGCTCTGTGTGGTAAGACCCAGCTTGGGAATTGTCCAGCACTCAAGTGCATGTCCCCTCTGGAGTGTAAACCCAAAATTGTCTTGTCTTGCGCTACACAGAAAACTGTATAGCGTAAACTCATGAAATCCACCCCCTCCCTCAATGTGGAGGAAGATATGCACAGCTTTTTGCCCTCCAGTTATGAATTGCACAAACTGATTTATAGAAAACAAAAACAAGGTTATTAACTATAAAGGACAGATTTTAAGTGATTATAAGGGATAGCAAACAGCTCAAAGTAGATTACTGAGCAACTAAAACAAACACGCAAACTAAGCATAATACACTAAAGAAACTACCTACAAGTAGTAATTTCTCACCCTAAATGTTGTTTTAAGTAGGTTGCAGAGTTTCTGGTAGACAATTTAAAACTTGCTTACAACTTAAAACTCCAGATATTCTTTTCAGAGGCCAGACACCTTCTACCCTGAGTCCAGTCCTTTCTTCCCCAGATCAGTCTTAGGTGTTTTCAGCAGTCATCTTGGGTAGGGATTCAGTGAAGAACCAACCAAGATCAACTCACCTCCCTGCCTTAAATAGGATTTACATATGGTGGGAATCCTTTGTTTCCCAGTTTGGTCCCCACCCCCTATTAGTGGAAAAATACTAGTAGGCCAAGATGGGGTCCAGTACCAGGTGACATGATCACATGACACTGCAGTGTTAAAGCAGCATCCCAAGAAGCTTCTCAGGAAGGTGGCAGATTAGCATCTTCAAAGTCCTATTGTTCTCCCTAATGGCCCATTGACTAACCAGCCAGACTGGTTGCATTTTGTCTGGAGCACATTCCCCAGGTGCAAACACTTTTGTAATTGTTACATAGTCGATATTTCTAACTTCAGATACAGAAATTATACATGAATACAAATAGGATAATCACAGTCAGTAAATCATAACCTTTCCAATGATATCTCACATCTCCTATCTTGCATAGAACACATCTTAGTTATGCCATATCCATATCATAACAATATCTCTATGAAGAATATGGGACATAGGGTCACAGCATGCTTTCCAATAAACCCTCTGTTTTCAGTTAGCTTCAGCCCATCATAAAGACACAATGAAATTGGGTACAAGTTGAAGTTGTTAACCTATGCATGAAGAGTTCTAAAGCCCTTGCAGACATAGTGAAGACAGAGTAATGCAAACATGCAAAATTTTTGACAGTTTGATCTCTAGAGTTAAAATATAAAGGGTTAGGTCGACAAACAACAACAAAAAGGATGAATGTCCTGGCATCTGATTTTCTCAGGCAAAATCAGATCTTTTCAATCTACCATCTTTTTGACATGTTCATGCTTTAGGCCTGGTCTACACTAACCCCCCAATTCGAACTAAGGTACGCAACTTCAGCTACGTGAATAACGTAGCTGAAGTCGACGTACCTTAGTTCGAACTTACCGCGGTCCACACGCGGCAGGCAGGCTCCCCCGTCGACTCCGTGTACTCCTTTTGCCGAGCAGGATTACCGGAGTCGACGGCGAGCACTTCCGGGTTCCATTTATCGCGTCCAGACAAGACGCGATAAATCGAATCCAGAAGTCCGATTGCCTGCCGCCGAACCAGCACATAAGTATAGACATATCCTTAGTGTAAAGGCCATAAATTAGTCATACAAGCGAAAATATTATTCCCTTTGTTAGAAACAGTTAAAGTCAAGTTAACAATATTACCAATTTGTTGAAACTTGAATGCATTCTATGACAAATATTTTTAATAAGAACTGTAAATAAAAGACCATTTTGGAATATAAGAAATGATCCCTTCCAAATTCTAATGATTTCTCATTTTAGTTATAGCAGTGATTCTCAACCTGTTTGTAGGCCACATATGCATGTGTTATGCGGCTCATATACCATAAGATATATACTACCTATATGACCTTGAGGATGTCACATGGGCGGCAGCTGTGTGCTGATTGGGCCGAGGGTTGAGAACCACTGAGTTAGGGCAATAGAGAGTTTTAAAAAAATCATTCTTACAGTGTATAGATCATTTTAAAGAATTAGAATAAAATTCTGGAGTGAGTCCATTAATTTAATTTATAGAAGTATGATGGTCCAGCTGTCCTCATCTTATACAGAAGGTTGATCCCGCCCCTTATCATTTCCTTGGTTTTTGGTTTCCAACCAAAAAAGTTTTCTTTTTCACTCATTTTAGTCTCCTGGTCCTTCTCTTCAAGTCAGAGTATTGCTACCCCAACTAATCAGAAATCATGAATCAGGCTCCCCAAAGTCATGAACCTGGCTTAAAATAATGAGATTATTTTAAAATAATAAATTTTGTGTTAAAATTTTGCCTTTCTGGATTTTGCCTTTCTGGATATTTTGTTTTTAAAATGAAAGTAAAAATTCTCACATAATCACATGGCTCCAGAAGCTGTAACTTAAAAAAAATATCAAAATATTGCAAGATTCATGACAAAGTCGCAAGAGTTGGAAACACCATAGTCACACATTTGCTTTCTTCATATATAGTTACATTAACTGTGGCACTAATATAAAACATTTTTTTCAATACACAAAGAGGAACCATCTCTTTTCACACAGAATGAGATTTAGTTGTTTTTAGAGAACAACAAAACAAGAAGGAACAAAAGTAAAGTCTTTGCAAAAGAATAAAGTGCTTCTCTGTGTATCTGATTACACCTGAACACAAAATGACAACAGCCTCAGCAGTAGGGATTTAAAAGTCCAGGACACAGAAAGCAGGAAAGTGCCAAGTGGCTAACATGTTACTTTATTCATGATTAATAGAGCTAAGAAATCTAATGAAAATGAACATGGCATTATAACTTGAAACTTCAAACCTCTGGGAAGAACAAAACAGGTGCTGTTTTCTTTTAAATGTTTTACAACAGCCTGGATCCAATCAAGCAGTCTGCCTGTCTGCTCAGATTCCAATAGTACTGATTCCTCTCCATAGTACCTAAACTCCTTCTATGGAAGTTGCACCCATGTAGGAACTGCAGGATCAGACCCCGTGTTTGTAGTAAATGTAACAAAATGGAAAGTGCTTATCCTGAATGTGAGACAGGGTTTTTTTGTGGCAGATGTCTAGCATGTCTATGAAGGAGAAGATATGTCATATTAATGCCCTCCAACTCCCTACCCTGGGCTGATAATAAGCTAAGACACTCAGTATTGCCCTTTTTTAGTGCTATCCTTTGTAAAAAGAGTTTTAGCTTTTTATAATTGTCGAAAAGCTGAGATTAGTTTAAATGAACAAAATGTTTATGGAATAAACACCAGCAAAAGCTAGACTGCTCTGCATAGCATAATGGAGTTTTAATGCATTCCTCCTGTCAGCATGGTGTATTTGTGTGATAATTTTATGTGACAGTGTAATTAAATTGGAAAACAATTCCCATTTCCTATGTATTTTATCTATTCATCATCATTTATTTCTTTACTTTCTTGCTCTGCAATAAATATTATTGTAAGGAGAGTTAAATAAGTTAAACCAATGCAATTACTTTCACAGATTGAAATTAACTTCATGTATCAATTTATGCTAGTTTGTATAGAGCACCTACTATTTGCCCTGTACAAATAAATGCATTTGTGGCAGTATATTTATGGTGTCACTATGGTTTCCATGTTTGCATTCCTTTTGAGTAATGATCTGTGTGTTAAAACTTGACATTTTAACAGTATTTTCAAACAATTTCATTCATTATCAAATAACCATTTATTACAGTATGGCAATTTCAAACCATTTACTGGACCCTTTAGACACTGCTAAACAATGATTTATCAACCAGTGTGCAAATTTTAATGCTTATCACAGCAAATATAGAAAGTAACATTAAACAGTGACTTGACAACGGCTCTGACTAAATTAACTTTTTTTTTTAATCTTGATGAGTCATATTCAGTAATAGCTAGTTTGCCAGTTTATAAATGCACTGGAAATTGAGGGCAGTAGACTACATTGCTTCCTTCTGGAAGGTGTTTTTTTTTTTTTTAAGTTAATTATAAAGTCTTTGTGGTACACTCTGCACATCTTGATAAGTATTATTTCATTTTCTAATAGTGTTACACTGGATGGCCCAGTGCTGATGTGGTTTGTTCTTTCCTAATACTGATCCTTAATGCTTTTCAGGCTAGATTTAGTCCCAGGTTATAACATCTGCTTTTGCCGACAGTAGACAGTCTACCCTGCGTGAGCTGTGGTGGCACAAAGGATCTGCAACCTCTGTGCTACTAAGAGCCCCACAGGCAATAAGCACAGAATGGGTGGGTTCAAGTACACCTATGGCCGCAAGATTCGGTGCACAAATTTCCATCCCTCACCTTTCCTAAACTCCTGGGCAACTTTAGATCCTTGAGGCTCAGGGAGAGAAGGGTACATATCCAGAATTGATAGGCGAGTTTGTGGAGGGCTTTAGGGGAATACTAGCTAGAGGACTCTCTATAAACAGGAGGAGGGGAAATACTGTTGTGTAACTCATCCTGCGTAGCAAACAAGAGGAATCAGAATTACTCATTTATGAGCATAATTTTGATCTAGCTGGTATTAGTGAAACCTGGTGGAATGATTTGCACAGCAGGCAGGGCCGGCTCTAGGCACCAGCATTCCAAGCAGGTGCTTGGGGCGGCAATCTGCAAGGGGCGGCAGTCCATGTGTTTCTGCCGCCCCAAGTAGTGCACCGAATTGCCGCTGCGGATGGCGGGGGCAGTCCGTGTGCCCTTAGGGCGGCATGCGCGTTTCCGCAGCAGCGGCAATGTGGCGGCTTCTGTCTTCCGGCTGAAGACAGAAGCTGCCGCCGAATTGCCGCTGCCACGGAAACGCGCGTGCTGCCCTAATGCCGCCGTCCGCGGTGGCAATTCGGTGCGCTGCTTGGGGTGGCAAAAACAGTAGAGCTGGCCCTGACAGCTGGAATGTTAAAATCCTATTTAGGAAGAACCAAATAGGCAAAAGGGGAGGAGGAGAGGCACTTGGTCAAAAATGGCATTACCTGTGTCACAGTCACTGATAACTCAGAAGAAAATGATCTTGAATGCTTATGGGTCAGTGTCTTAACAAATAAAGCACAAGACCGGTCTGCTGCAGACCACCAAATCACACTAGGAAACAGGATAACTGACTCCTTCTGTGCCTATCTATAATGTGTAAGGGGAAAAAATCCTGCGATATCCTGGGGCATTCTAATTTGAGTGACATGTACTGGAGGTCTCTTGGTCATATTATAGATGACAGTTTCCTAACTCAAAAAGTGTTACATCCAACATGGAAGAATTCTGTATTAGACCTCAAGTTGCCACACACAGAGGAACTGATCACAGAACAAAAAATCCAAACCAGTGATATATATAGATATTTATATTTTCAGTGATATATATATATATTTATATTTTCAATTTCACAAAGCTAAAACAATTATGAGCCAAATTAGCTGGAAGGAAGAATTTAATCAGAAAAATGTCAATGATAATTGGTAATTGTTGAAGAACACTGTACTAGATACCCAAAAAGCCACAATCAAGGAAAAAGGCTGTATGGGTTAAAAAAACAACTTGATTTAGAGGGGAAGGGAAGTCAGGTATAAAAAATAAATATATAATATAATATATAACAAATGGAAGACAGGGAAAGTTGATAGTAATGAATAAATCAGAAGCTAGGAATTGAAGAAAATTAGTAAGAGAAGTAAAGGGACACAGGGAGAAATCTATGGTCAGCAGAATTAGGATAATAAGGAGGAGTATTTTAAAGTATATTAGGAACAAAAAGAATCCTAACAATGGTATAGGTCCATTATTAGATGGAAATGGTAGCATTATCAATAATCATGCAGAAAAAACCGAAGTGTTCACTAAATATTTCTGTTCTGTATTTGGGGAAAAAACTGGTTATATGGTCATGTCATATACGTGATGAAACACTTTCCGTTCCAACAGTAACTCCAGAAGATGTTAAACAGCAGCTACTAATATCAGACATTTTAAAATCAGCGGATTCATATAACTTGCATCCAAGAGTTCTAAAAGATCAGGCTGACTAGCTTGCTGGACCATTAATGTTGATTTTCAATAAGTCTTGGAACACTGGTGAAGTTCCAGAAGACTGGAAGAAAGCCAATGTTGTGTCAATATTTAAAAAGGATAAATGAGATGACACAGGTAATTACGGTCCTGTTAGCCTGACATCAATCCCGGGCAAGATAATGGAGTGGCTGATACAGGATTTGATTTAATAATTAAAAGATGGTAATATTAATGCCAATCACAATAGGTTTATGGAAAACTAACTTGATATCTTTTTTCAATGAGATTACAAGTTTGGTTGAAGAAGATAATAGTGTTGCTGTAATACACTGAGAATTCTGTAAGGCATTTGACTTGGTACCATATGACATTTTTATTTAAAAAAGTAGAATATACAATTAACATGGCACACTTTAAATGGATTAGAAACTGACTGATAGGTTTCAAAATGTAATTGTAAACATGGATTCATCATGGTACTTGTGTATTTCTAGTGAGGGACTGGTTCTTGGCCCTATACTACAGTATTTAACATTTTTAGAAAAAACATAAAATCATCACTGAAAGTTTGCAGTAAGGGAGTGGTGAACAGTGAAGACAGGTCACTGGTTCAGAGCAATCTGAATTGCTTGGTAAACTAGGTTCAGGCAAACAGTATACATTTTAATGTGGCTAAATGTACATGTATATTTCTAGGAACAAAGAACATAGGCCTTACTTATAAGATGAGGGACTCTATCCTGGGAAGCAGTGACTCTAAAAATAGATTTGGCAGTTGTCGTGGATAATCAGCAGAACATGAGCTCCAAGTGCAAGTCTGTGGGCAAAGGGCTAATGCGGTCCTTGGACGCATAAACTGAGGAATCTCAAGAAGGAATAGAGAGGTTATATTACCACTGTATTTGACACTGGTGCGACTGCTGCTGGAATACTGTTATTAGTTCTGGTGTCCACAATTTCAAGAAGGATACTGATAAATTGGAGAGGGTTCAGAGAAGAGCCACAAGAATGATTAAAGGATTAGAATACATGCTTTTTAATGATTAGCTCAAGGAGCAAAATCTATTTAGCCTAAAGAGAAAGTTAATGGGGGACTTGATTACAGTCTAGAAGTATCTATATGGGGAATAATGGGCTCTTCAATGTGGCAGAGAAAGGTATAACACAACCCAATAGCTGGAAGTTGAAGCTAGAAAAATTCAAACTGGAAATAATGGTGAAAATTTTTAACAGTGAGCATAATTAACCACTGAAACAATTTATGAAGGGTCATGGTGGATTCTCCATCACTGATCATTTCAAAATCAAGATTGGGTGTTTTTCTAAAAGATATGATCTAGGAATTATTTTGGCAAAGTTCTCTGGCCTATGTTATACAGTAGGTCAGTTTAGATGATCACAATGGTCCCTCTTCTGGCCTTGGAGTCTACGAATCTGTAAGTAAAGCAGGGAGACAGCCCATTTCCTCAGAGTTCAAGTATTATCACCACAAAGTACTCAGGCCCAACCCAACACCAACTGCAGTCAATAGAAGGGTTCAAAGAGTGAATAGTAAAGCATACTGCAGAGCACATTATCAGCATGAGTTTGCCAATAAATATTTGTTCAAAACTTTGTATCACTTGCAAGATTTGTGAAAGTTTTCATGCATAGATTGTGGTCCCCAAAATACTCAAACAATGAATGAATAATATGATCTCATCCATTACTTATTTTATTTGTATAATACCACTTACAGGCTCTAATTGTGATAGTAAGAGATAATCTGTGGCCTAAAGAGCTTGCAGTCTAGATAGGCAAGAACTTTAATGTGGGGGGAAAGTACCATCATTTTACAAATGGGGAACTGAGTCACAGATAGACTGTGACCTCTCTTGCCCAGTATCTCACATGCTGGGAAGGCTGAAAATCAAACCCAGATCTCCTGAGTCCTAGTCCAAAGCTATACAATTTCCACCTAATTAACATTTTCAAAAGTGATTTAGGCACTCTGGGGTCTAAGTCCCGTTGATTTTTTCAATGAAATTTAGACTTCTAAGATCCTGAATTGCTTTTGAAAATAGGACTTAGGATTCTAAGACACTTAGGTGCTTTTGAAAAATTTTCTCATGCCAATCATTCTAATCACATAGTTCCAAACTTGGTGCTTTCATTTGTGAAAATATTCATAAATCAGTTTTTAAAAAAAAAAAAAAAAAAGCCCTACCAAATCTAACTGCAGCCTGCGGAAATTTTGGTAGGGTTGGAGTGCAGAATCAGGCCCAAAGTATTTACAAAATGTTGTTGTATTAAAGAGGTTGCACACACACACAGGTGCTTGACAAAACTGCATCTGAAACCAGTAAAAAAAAAAAAAAAAAAAAAATAAACTTTACTCAAACTAGAAATGCCAAAACTGATTTTTTTTTTAAACAAAATATCATCCCAAGACACTCTTCATATAATCCTTTAGTAGGCTGATTGCATAGTCCCAATTCAGATAAAGCTGCCATTGAATTCATGATCAGGCATTAAGAAAGGATTATAACTAAAACAATTACTTAGCCTTAATTTAGGTAATAGCACCAAGTGCCAGAGTAAATGAACCATGTCTATGCTAAGAAAATGTATTTTGTTATAAAATGAATTAACTACATGTTAATTAAACATGTCTTAGCTCCTAGTGTGGACAAGTCATGTTTAAAAACATATTAGCTAGTTGTGGTTAACCACAGGATCCTCTAGTGGAAAAATGGTGTTTAACATCATCCTAGGTTAACAATGCTTTTCCCCAGTATGGAGAGGGCCAAAGAAAGCTTTGTTTTAAATCCTTCAATAGCCCCAATAATACAGGATGTTGTTTTAACCTGGTGGGATGGGTAGAAGTGGGGGGAAGGCTGGCAGGAAGGTGAGTTCTCTGTTCGCTTAAGAAGATATTATACAAAACATTAAACCCAATGAGGGTATCTGTCAAAATGTAACTACCTCTGTATCTCTGCCATTATCTACCTCCCATAATGGATTCATTTGACACTAATTGCAAAAATGATTTAATTTAGCCAATCTACACAGACTACTGTTTGAAAATTAAAATTAATGGATAGAATAAAAACTAAGTATTCCTACGAGATAAAGACTTAGAGATTAAAGACCCTGAGCTGCTGGAGAGGGCCACAGAAGTCTCTCTCCCCAAGCAAACTTACTAAGAGTGAGGTTTAGGGAGCACAGTTTATAGATTTTGGTGCAAGAGGAAAAGGTCCTGCTCCGGCTGCAACCCAGCTCTCCAGCTGTTGAGTATTGGGCTTTGTCCCAATCGAAAAGGGCAGCATAGGAGAAAGCCCAGAGATACCGGGTGTGCAATGTAATGGGGAGCCGGTTAGGTGGCTTAGAGGATGTGTGAGAAACATGATCAGATTAGTAAAGATGACTTTGATACTGGGCCAGTTTCTCTGCTTTGTCATGTCTCCACTGAGCTTGTGAAGCAGAGGGGAGATTTGCACCAAGGAACTAGTGCAAGTTCCCTCATACTCTGTCTCGTCCCTTCTTCTGCCAGAGGTTGAAATGGTCTAAGGGCTGCTTTCATCTGCACCAGCTGGTCAGAATCCCCAAGGGACCATCTACCAGCTGAGCCCATTCCAGCCACTTTTCCTCTATGCTCCCTCTATTCATCCAGTACTGAATGGTTCACTGGGGACAACTATAGCATCTGTAAGCCCACCAGAGACCCAAAATAGCATAAAGAAAGTGAAATGGGTCAGAGAATCTACCCCTATATCTATACATATAGAAGTGTAAGGCCTGACCTACACTAGGAAATTAGGTCAATATAACGATGTTGCTCAGGGGTGTGAAAAATCCTCATCCTTGAATGACCCATGTAAACTGACCTAACCTCTGGTGTAGACAGCAGTAGGCCAATGTGAAAATTCTCCTTTTGACCTAGCTACCACCTCTCAAGGAGGTGAGAAGCCCCCTTGTTGGAGGAGGTAGTGTCTTCACTGAAGCAGTGCAGTTGCACAGCTGCAGCATTTTAATGATAGACAAGCCCTGAAAGACACAATGTTCCTGTAGTTGCAGACATGAAAATGTCTTTCCAATGGTCTTATTTTACCAAAAGAGCATGCCAAAACTAACTGCTTTGTGAAAAGTGAACACTTTGTCCTTTGATGCAGGAGACAGGAAGGGCAGTACTCAATCAGACAGAGTTGTGGGTTTTTTTCCTTATCATTATATTTGAATTAAATTAAAAAATGCCAATTCCACAACATCAACCCATAGCCATCAGAGACTTGCTTTGCTAAATACTACAGTGGGAATCCTAATTGCTCCACCACTGCACTTTTGCCAGCTTCCCTTGTGCTCTTTTGTGCACCAAGCTAATGTAATTAGCCATGTGTTAGGCTTGCAAAGAAGGATGGAGTTGATACTAACACATGGCTAATTATGATATTACAGTTGGTCATTTGGTAGGCTGACTCAGGGGACTTGTAATATGACATAGAATCTTTCATCTTAAGTTCAGCAGATCTCAGCCCCCAAATTCCAAAGCAGGAATCAGTAATTCCTCATTAACTGTGGCACAAAATGAATGGGATTCCACTCAGCCAGGTAAATGAGATTTGCCCACAATTCTGTCATCATGGAGGGTCAATGTCACTGCTAAGAATGAACAGAGTTGATGTTTCCCTGTGGCATTGCTTTTGTCTTCCCCACCCCCCCTCCAAACCCAACAAGCAATCATGTATCAGCAGATACAGATTTAGACTTTCAAGGCTATTGTTTGAATGGAGCCCATCGGTGCTATTGCAATACAAATAATAATACTGTCAGAATGGCTGGAAAAATTAATGGTTTCTTAAAATGAACGTCTAAATTGTCATGGATCTCCAAGAGGACCCTAATTCAATGATCCTACCTGGGTTGCAAAGAATCATTTCTTCTAGATGTCATTCTTTTGCCAAAAGACAATCACCTCCTCTGGATGCTCTGCCTTAATCATGAGAAGTTGTGTCCCATAAATTTACATTTATCTCATGGAAGCACAATGTGTTGCTAGCCACCTGGAGGCCAGATCAAAATAATTTCCTAATGGGTGTTTATACGGGCTTTGGTATCTGTGCTGCTTTCACACTGGCTGTTCCTCAAAACAGGGCTGACTCCCCTCTTAAAAAATGTGTTTTGGAAGGGGATGAACAGAGAAGGAATCAGGGTAGTTTAAGTCCTTGTTACAAAAGGCCTTCCAGACTGATGCACAACTGCAACTCAGCAACTGTTCCTCTGGGATGTACATGTTGTGGGTTTGGGGGTGGCATGTGTGGGTGTAATGAGTGGCTGCTAACACTAACCCTCAACTCTCTGGGATGTGGTGGAATGACAGACTCTCCAGGAACGATTCCTTTGACTACTTCATTGAGGAAAGGAAACTTGTCACAATGCCAAGAACAAAACTGCTGCTGGGCTTAGTTTTGAATTTTATAAAGTGAATAAGTGAAAAACGTATACACACTCACTTCAGACTCGCGCTATGAATAATTAAAAGAATATATAATTGTATCCAGTTTTCCCCTCAAGCTCTACCAGCAAAGATATCTTCTGTCCAAGTAACAGGGTGCTTCATGTTTTTTTCAAAAAACTGTCAGAAGTGAACAGAACCAAACATCCCTGAATTTATATGCATGCAAGCAGAAATAACAGCCTGACCGTTAGAACAGACAAGAAAGAAGGGCTCAACAGTTTTATTGGATGGAGATGTACATTTTCAATTTGACTATGAACAAAGATTTCCCTAATGCTGTAGGTCCTCCCTTCATGCTGGATTCTGATCAGAGATGTGTAGGTGGG
Source organism: Trachemys scripta elegans (assembly GCF_013100865.1). Taxonomy (NCBI): domain Eukaryota; kingdom Metazoa; phylum Chordata; order Testudines; family Emydidae; genus Trachemys; species Trachemys scripta. The sequence goes on from NC_048307.1 coordinate 54,644,172, forward strand.
GTATAATTGTATTTCTTGAAGAATTTTTTCACACAATGTACAGTCAATCTGTGGAACTCCTTGCCAGAGGATGTTGTGAAGGCCAAGTCTATAACAGGGTTCAAAAATAAATAAAATAGATAAATTCATGGAGGATAGATCCATCAATGGCTATTAGCCAGGATGGGCAGGGATGGTGTCCCGAGCCTCTGTTTGCCACAAGCTGGGAATGAGCGACAGGGGATGGATCACTTGATGATTACCTGTTCATTCCCTCTGAGGCACCTGGCATTGGCCACTGTCGGAAGACAGGATACTGGGCTAGATGGACCTCTGGTCTGACCCAGTATGGCTGTTCTGATGTTCTTAATATGCCACTGTACTTGTCCATGTAAGCAAAGCAACTGACTTTAAAGCTCATGGAAAGATGCAGTCATATACGTCAGAGTTGAATTTAGGCTTCTTGGGTATTTTATCACCATACACAGACTTTCCAAGTGGCAGAGATCAGACATCTTTACTATGTAAAGTAAAATAAAAGAAGGATGTTTACCAAGTCGTGAATTGCTATGCAGAAATATTTTCGAAAAACATTTCCTTTTTTGAGAAGAGAAGAAGCGCTGGTATATATTTAAAAAGTGTAATATAACAGCAATGAGCCAAATTTTGCCTTTTATGATACTGATGCAGCCCAATTGCCCAGTAATTTTATCTGGAACTGGCACAAGCAAGAGATCTTTATCTTTCATTTTCCACATACTCCTCAGAGAGTTTTACCAACATGCTGTACTCCTTAATTTTTACTTAGGCAAAAATTAGAGTCAATAGCAGTTTTGCATTCTTCTTAATAATTTATTCACTACTCCTTCCTCAGCATTTAGCACCTTTCACCTGAGGATCTCAAAATGCTTTACAGATAAGGCTTGCAATAATTTTTGTGAAATAGGTAAACATTTCACAAATGGAGAAGCAAAAGTTAAGTGGCCTGCTTAAGTCACGCAGCTGGAAGCGACAGAGGCTGAATATAGGAAACAGGTCTCCTGACTTCCAGTTACTTACTCTAACCACAGGCCCCAGTCTGGCTCACACTACTCTTGCTGTTTGCAGCCAGCAAATTGTTACTTTCTCTAGTAGGGAAAATCTGTTACAGTGGCTACAAATCCTCCTACAGAACAGGCTGAATAGTTTCTCTACTGGATATGGATAACAGATATTTCCTTGACAGGGTAAGGTTCAATTATTTTCTCTCATCATTTTTATATATTATATATAATTAATATTCTCACTTCTCTAGTGTCAAGCATGAGATCCTGTCAATCATTGATGAGGATGCTGTTCCTTACTTAGGCTGATTCCTGCCTGTCCTCCTCTCTGCAGGTATGTATCAAAAGGTGGAACAGGTGCAGGCCTACTGCATAGAAAGGGGCAAAATGGTGGTGAGGAGGTCCAATGCTCAGATACTACAGAGATGGGTGCAGTATAAAGGCCTGCAGAGAACAGAATATGTTCACAACCCATGCATACCATGCTCCTCAGTGATTCCATCTAAAATAGCTCAGAGGGGTTTGGAACAAGGTTAGGGTATGTAGAAACACAGCAAGGGCTAGTGACTAGGCACAGCCCTCCCCCTGCCTACACAAAAAATGGATGCAACTCAAAGCAATCTGCTGGCTGGCTGGGCGGATGGCATTTCTTCACCCCCTGCAGAGAAGGTCTCTGTAGCAGGATCCCAATGAGGAAGGAGAAACTGGTGATACTCTCCCAAAGTTTGCTCATCACAAGAGCTCCACCCATAATCCAAGCTCTGCCATGATATAGTTCCCACTCACGATGCCATAATGTGTACCCCATCTTGCCTGAGCCTCTGTATTCCATAACCCACGTCTCAAAGTCTTGTACTCCAAATCCTGGCCCCAATTTCCGATCTCCTCTTAAACCCTGCACTTCATAATCCTCTACCCCAGATGGAAAAAATGGTTCCAAGTATTAAAAAACGTAAGTGCCAGCTCGGACACTCTCTGCAGTATGGGCTAATCTGAGCCCCGCTGCACAATGCTCATTTTTTTCAACGTTGTGCAGGGAAGGATGATTTAACCCCATTCAGAAATGGCAGATGTTAGAGCTGTGTTTTCTAATCCAATACAAGTACCTCTAAATCGGTATGTTCTGGAAATGAATATTAGGTGAGATTTCTCTTTAATATAAAATGCAATGAAACTCTGATTATGTAGCAGAAATGCAGGGCTTCAATAAGCCTGCTTCTGTGCCCTATAGAAATACTACAAGCAGTTCCGATTGTAAAGCCCTATCCAGCTCTTACACACCTGAAAATTACTGTATGGTATGTTACACATTTATTCCGTATCACAATAGCCCATTTGTGCCAGGTGCCCCCAAAGAACTGACAGCCTAAACAGACAGGGTAGAAGAAAGGCAGTAATAGTATCCTCACTTCACAGATGGGGAACTGAGGCATAGAGAGATGCGAAGTGACTTGCCCAAGATCATACAAGAAGTTCGTGGCAGAGGCAGGAATTGAACACACATTCCCTGAATACCAGTTCAGTGCCTCAAACACCAGACTATTCTTCAGTGTTTTGAACTGAAATACTCGTCCTATTCCTATTCAGATAAGAACTCTGAAACAAACAATAGTATTTCTCCGTGTCCAGCCCAGCAGGCACAGACTCTCAACTGAATACTCCTAAATTCCTAGGTTACTGAGCTATTTACACTAACCATCTCAGAGGCATTTTTTATCTTCTTTTCTTTGTAACGAAGTATTTAAAAAACAGATTACTGCCATGTTTAAAAGAAAAACACACAAATGTACATATTGTGCTAAGTTGTTGCTTTCAATGGCAATTATCAGTCTAAACATTAATTATAAATTACCCCACGTCCAAACTTGTATAACAGTTGATTTTGCAAACATGCAGGATACATTTGTGACACAGCATTATTCTTACAAACCAGTTCTCTTTGATACACCTTTCATGTAAGTATATGCTTGTATTTGCAACTTTCTGATGTTTAAAAATAGAGGTATTCAACATTTGTTATGCAGTTGGTTCTGACCCCCTTTGATTCTTTTCTAGGGTACATTTGAACACCCGGATTGATTTCCAGCTATCTTTTGCCACCTTGTGGAGAAGGTGAAACACTGCCTGACATAAATGGCAAACTCTAGAGCTTGTCAGAAAACAAAATGTTTTCCCCTGTGGAACATGTCACCAAAAATGAGAACATCATTTTCATCAAAACTTTCCACTTAAAATTTTGACATTTCATCAAAAAATTAAAACTTTTGTCCCAAAAAAGAAAAGTTTTCAATGGAAACTCAAATTTCTGCAGAAAGCAGACACTTTTCATGAAAACATTTGTTTAGAAAACACCCAATTTTCAATTGCAACACCGTTTTGATAGAAAAGTTTTGATTAGTCTTAATGAAGTCCCCAAATGGTATCACAGTGTGGTCATTTATAGGTAGGGCCCTACCAAATTCACAGCCATGAAAAATGCATCATGGACCGTGAAATCTGATCTCCCCTCATGAAATCTGGTCTTGTGTGCTTTTACCCTATATTATACAGATTTCCTGGGGGCAACCAGTGTTTCTCAAATTGGGAGTCTTGACCCAAAAGGGAGTTGCAGAGGGATTGCAAGGTTATTTTAGGGAGGTCGCGGTATTGCCACCCTTACTTCTGTGCTGTATTTAGAGCTGGGTGGCCAGAGAGCAGCAGCTATTGGCCAGGCACCCAGCTCTGAAGGCAGCGCCCCGCCAGCAACAGTGCAGAAGTAAGGGTGGCAATACCATACCGTGCCACCCTTACTTCTGCACTGCTGCCTTCAGAGCAGGGCAGCCAGAGAATAGTGGCTGCTGACTAAGGGTCCAGCTCTGCAGGCAGCATCTCTGCCTTCAGAACGGGGCTCCCGGCCTGCAGCCACCGCTCTCCAGCTGCCCGGTTCTGAAGGCAGCGCTGCCACTAGCAGCAGCGCAGAGGTAAGAGTAGCAGTACCACAACCTGCACCCCAATAGGCTTGTGACTCCTCACACAACCCCTTTTGGGTCAGGACCCCTACAATTACAACACTGTGAAATTTCAGATTTAAATAGCTGAAATCATGAAATTTACAATTTTTAAAATCTTATGACTGTGAAATTGACCAAAATGGCCCATGAATTTGGTAGGGCCCTATTTATAGGGGTAAAAAAAACCCAACTTCTTATATTGTCACATCCATCCATGAAAGTGCAGGGAACAATCTCTATGAGAGAATGTATCAGTTATTAATCTGATCTTATACCTTACCTAAGATAAACATGGTAGAAGAATAGTGACATGGAAACCTGCAACAGATTTGGATTTGATTTTTATATTTGCCCACAAGTAAAGATTTTCAAACATAAAACTACTAGACCTATAAGTAGGTCTTGAGCAGTGTTTGGAATTTAACTCCACTTCCATTCAGTATAATGTCCCATCATAAGAGGTATAGAGCTCCTTGAACTACAGGGCTCAGCCCCAGGAGACTGGCATAATTCCAACAGTATTCATGGATATTCTACTATAGCAGAGTATATTGTGCTAGGCAGGACTCTTACCTTCCATAAATGGTAATGAGTCTTTTGTTCCAAATAAGCTTACAGTGCCCCAGGCTGGCTGTCTTCAATACTTGGATAAGTAACTCATTGGAAAATCAGCCTACAGGCAATCTTTTTTTTTTTTTTTTTCAGTTCTGAAGATGCTTCATGCATTGGGCCAATAGGAACTGATCAAATAACTAAGGTGGCCAGATCTTAAGTGAGGAGCTTTGGGATGGCATGAATGGGGGGATATTTCAAAGTGAGGTGCACCAGCAACGGTTTGACTGGCATTCAAGGAGGTGTATAAAGGACATGGGGGCAGAGAAATTAAAAAGGTATCCTTGTGCACTTCTCAACCAAGCAATGCCCATCCAACTTGTTCTTTGATGTCCTCACCTTTCCAAAATAAAAATGGGGATGTACAATCAAGGTAAAAGGTGAGTATTTACCATCTGTGTCCCTTTTGCTATTTTTTTCAAGTTTCAGCCTCTTCTTGCATTTTCCAACCTGTATCTGCACACCCTGTATCTTCCTTAATTAAACCATCTCGTGCTCTGAGTTATATTATAATTATTATTTGATTACTAAACATATATATGATGGTAGTGCCTGTAGCCCCCAATATATATTAGGGCATTAGGGCCTTTTGTGCTAACCTCTGTACAAAAACATAAGATAATATGGTCACCACCCTCAGGACCTTACCTTATTAATTGCTCTTCTTTTGTCTCTGTGCTCTGTCATATTTTTCTTCATCTTTGTCTTCTTTTTCCTTTTCTCACTTTTCTCTGCTCATTCCTCCTCTTTTCCTCCACACCTTTAAATCCATTCTCCCCTCCTCATTCCTCCATATCTCCCCTCATTCTTACTTGTTTATTCCCAGTTCTATATTGACCCTCCTCCTTACCCCAAAACAGACTTCATTTTTTGTACCTTCCACCCTGGCCTTAGCAACCTAGGGTGCGGGGAGTGAAGAGAAACTACCTGGGTTAGCAGCTTCCTCAATATGGTGACAATGTGCTGAGATCTTTATAAATCTGGCCACTCACAGTATAATCATCTGAGTGAATGATTCTGTGTTGATCTGAATTTCTGGTTGCACCTGCCCTAGAAAAGTTTATACCCATTTTCAGCAACAGTGCAGCTGCACTGTTAGACATGATAAATGCGTTAGTGTAAACAGTGCTCAGGAGTTTTTACCCAACATTATGAAAACCTGCTTATGTGAAATGAAGCTAGCGCGTCAGGTTTTCATGACATGGTGGTAAAAACGCCTGAGCCCATCTACACTAGCGTTTTTATCCTGTTGAGAGCAATGCTGCAGTTGCACCTGTTCTGGAACACAGACTACAGACAAAAATGATTTTCTTGCATAAACAAGACCTGTGTGGGAGGATTACCTCAAAGTCTCTGGTGGGCAAGGTACATGACTTCACTGGGAAGATTTTTGAAAGGGTGGAGGATAATGTGATCATAGATCAGTGTCCTAGTGGGAACTATGCGTGGTCAGAAAAACATAACTTCTGTAAAGGTTTATGATTAATATAGCAATGGCATAAGTGTTTTAGCTAGCCATCTAAAATGGTTGAAGTCCAAAGGTCTCAAAGCACTTTCTAAATGTGAGTTAACTTTAAGTTAAATTAGCTATGACTTAGTGCTGAGTACCCTCATGTTCCTTTGACTTCAAAAGTATACACTGAGGCTCTGCAGTTCTAAAAAATTAGGCCACTTATTTACAGAAAGGCTTTAGGTGCCTAACTTTTGGGACTCAAATTTGATAATTTTGACATATGTGTCACATAATCCCTCTGATGCAGGTATTCTCTCAATTTTACAAATGGAAAAGCTGAACTGACTTGCCCAAGAACACAGAGTCAGCATCAGAAGTGGAATAGAACACAGATATCCTGATTTTCAGACCCAGTTCTAGCCACCAGCCAATTCAGCAGTTTTCCTTTTCCTCCCCATAAGAAAGGAATGTGATAATGATGAAGATGACCTTTTGGCTAACTACCTGTACTTGTATTTCTCCTTTCCTCAAAATGCAATAGCATAACATTATTTCATGTAGTAGGCGGACATTTTGGGTGCAGCTGCTAACCCATTGAAATATCTTAATTTTTTTATTTTCCAAGTATGTGGCTATTTTAAAAATTATAACCTTGATGTTTCTACATATTGAGATGATTTTCCTTTCCATGGAAAAGAGTCTGTCCTCTTTTGAGACTAATTACACCCACTTCTAAAGCACCCATCAAAATGCTTTATGGATGCATTTATTTAGATTTGTCTAGAATAGTGAATTCCCTGACTGGAGCATGAACCACGACTCTTTTTTCCAGTGGTGGGTTGCTGTTTCTTTGGTTTTGGGGAGAGGAGAGGCAGGGACACTTCATCCTTTGGAAAATGCTTTTGTGAAGAAGGGGGTCTTGCCCCATGCCTTCAAGGTAGACAGCACTAACCGCATATGAACCTCCAGCTTCTAGAGGTGAAGGACTGATACATTGCTTTTTTTTTTATTTGTTTTGATAAATGTTTATAATTTTATTATTAAATTGATGTGCAGTATAGGGAATAATTTCTTACTGGCATGATAAGCACTGAGACTTGTTACTGCTTTTCAGTCACAAAGTCCCCTGGGGCTTGGGTAGGTTCTGAGAGTAGAGAACAAAGGCCCAGATCCTCCAAGGTATTTAGGCACCTCATTCTCCCTGATTTCAATGGGAGATAAATGCCTTCATCCATGTGAGGATTGGAGCCAGCCTGACTCCTAGCTACTTGCCCTTGGAACTGCTATGCCCCCTCACCACGCAGAGGTGCTGCTGCAACCCCCTGGCTGGAAGTGGTTTCCAGCATATACAGTTTGGTTCAAGGGCTCTCAGCACCCCCACTATACAAATGGTTCCAGCCCCCCTGGCACCAGGATACCTCAGCCCCACACCCTCCCGTCCAGCGGCTGAGGCCCAGCACTGCAGGAGGAGTTTGGTGCCTAACTCCCAGTGCAGCCCAGGGGCGTTAGGTGACTCAACCCCTGTCAAACAGGACCTGGGTCGCGCCCAGCTCGCACCGGAAGGCTGGGGCGGGGCAGAGCAGCCCTTGAGCGTGGCGGGCTCGCAGACCAGCCTTCCTCCTCCGGCCGCTGCCCGGCTAGAACACGCAGCGCCGCCCACCCATAGGCCCCATCCCGGAGGTAGGCGGCTGATTCCCCCCCAGGACTCGGCGCCTCGCTTCACAGCAGTGTCTGTCCCGCTCTCCCAGCGGCCCGCGGTGGTTCGTTCGGAACTCACTACGCATGCGCCCAATTTTCAACGCCCCGGGCCTTCCCCCCCCCCGCGGGGTCGTATGACCCGCCGCTCTCCGGCCTCTGCTTCTGGTTTCTCCCATTGCCCCTCCCATCCGGTTCCGGGTCAGGGTGGGGGTGGTGGGGGTGGGAGGCGTTGGGGGCTCTCCGCTGCCCTGGCCGACTGGGAGCCGCCGCCTGGAAGGATTTATTCCCCGTTAGGTACGTCCCGCTGCCGGAGCAGGGGAAGCCAAGGGGCTGGGGGACGCCGCCTGGGCGGCGGGGGTGGGGGGCTGGCTAGGGGTGCGGGCCGTGGAGCTGGGGAGGCCAGTTGCTGGCGCTCTGTGGAGGGAGGGGGCGAGGTGGGGGGTGACTGAGTCGTGGGGCGCTGGAGATCCTGTTGCTCATTGTTCGAGGGCGGCCGCGTTCTTTGGTCATCCCCCGAGCAGGGAGCGGGCCGGGCCGGGCGTGTGTTGCTCTGTCTCTGTGGCTACGGTTCAAGTGGGCTGCCCAGGCTCTTTGTTGGGCGCCTTCTCGGTAAGAGTTTTGAAGGTAGGCATTGGCCTTCGATGTGCTTTTACAATAACGTAATAAACGTTAAACTACTATATGAAGGTGCAGTAATAATGTATCTAACAAACTCTCAAAAGCAAAGCTGTTATCTGTACTAGAACATTAGTTAGGTTTCGCAGTGGTGTTTTGCTTTGCAGATTCAGAAGTCGTGCTATCCTGGTCAGTCTTACTCTGTTCTTGTGAGTAGGTTTGATTGAAACGTGCAAAAATCATACTCTGAAACATGGAGTGTGTTCTTTAAATTGCTGTCAATTCAGCGGATAGCAGCAGGCAGAACAGAAGGATATCACAAAGTCTGGAGTCAGTGGTCAGTATTTTACTATCATATGGACAGACAACTCCCTATTCCCAAAATGTAGCTGTTGAAAGTAGGAACAGCTTCTACTGGTTACCCTGCAGAGAGGAAACTTGTTAATCTTGAGCTTCCTTTTTTGTTGAAACTCTCTCTCTCTCTCTCTCTCTCTCTCACACACACACACCCACCCACCCACCCTGGGTTGATTGCTAGTTTAAAATAAGTAAATATTGGCTGCTTCGATTTTTTATAGTAACTTAGGTTCTGAATATTTAGGTGGATACACCACATTAAATTACAGGAAATAGCGAGCTGGGTTCAATGTCTTTGGCACCTTGAATACTAAATACATTTTTTCAAACTTCAACTGAATGCTTACGTTCCTGCTCTCTATGCAGAGCAGCAATAGAAGTTGCTCAAAACCTGAAAATTATAAACTCCAATGGTCTTGTATTAATGTAGGTTTCCCAAATATTTTCAGAGACTAGACTCATGGACCACCTTCTCTTCACTCATGATTTAATGGATTACCCTTCCATTGAAGATCAGATAACTGTATCCCAGCTAGAACAATTGCATACATCAAATGAAATATGAGGAAAGAAATTAGTGTTAACTTCTAGTGTATTTATTCTAGTGTATTTTAATAGCTGGAAATGAGAAGGAGCCAGCACCATGTATCAATCAAGTCTTGGAGGATCATAGTTGGGGAACTGCTAGCTGAACTCTAAATCTTCCTTTAAATGATCATTGTTTGTGTTCAGTCAGGCTATAGATACAGAGTGACTGCATCATCACATGTATTTTATAACTGAAGCAGACACTTAAGATGTTTTTCAGTTATGCACAAGTTTCTTCAGTGGAAACTGCCAGGGTAGGTGAGTACATATAACTTGCAACTCTCTACCTCTGTTTTCCAAGTAAAAGTTCTTTGCACTAATGATCTGATAAACGCTAATGATCATTATGTTGATCTAAAGTGATTACTACTAATCTTCTAACAGTATTTTCAGCATAAAATTTATAAACAACTCCATCTCTTTCAGCATATCTGTGCTTAATTTGGTGCCAAGTCTGTTAATTGCACAGCTGTGTTCCCGTTAGCCACCTTGAATGATTGGTTTATTAAGCAATAAGACATGCTAGGGGGTATGCTTCAAGATGATTATAACACCTTGGGCTATATTATGAGGCACAACGCCAAAGTGGCTTTAACCAACTTAAAGCAATAATTGCTACACAGTGCATTATCTAGAGTTCAGAACTGCTATTATGAAATGGAATTTAATGCAATTTCCTCATCAATGAAAGCTATTTTTAGAGTTGCAAGATGCTTATGAAGCAAGGCATTTTTATTACTTTCTGAGGGGCGGGAAGGACTTGAAACTTAACCATCTTTATCAAGTACTAACTACCTGTTACATATGTTTTTTTTAAATCTCATGTCACAAACTTACAAGCAATTCAAACAGGGTTTTGCTCAGGTGCAGTAAAACATATAATGGTATTTTAATCTCAGTAACTCTCTAGCCACTTGGTTGAATTTGGAAATGCTATTTTTCTAGTCACAGTTGATATGAAAGTGTTACCAAAGCTGAAAATGGTGTCATTGTCGTTGTGAAATGTTTCTATATCTATGTATTTTTTTAAAAAAGGCAACTTGAACTGAAATTTCATGCTTAACCGATAAGATAACAAAACTAACTTAATGTTCTCACTTAAATGCTGTGGAAAAATGGAAAGCAGTGTTTTCTAGATTGGAACGAAAAGTTAACAATTTCTCTAAACTGAGAATAGAACTTTTTATTTGATCAGTGGTCCAGGGCCAGTACTTAGAAAAACTTACTACACCTGAAGCCACTGCTGTTAATCCACCACACATTCTGTCTTGGTGTGAAGTCACTTTAAAATCACTGCTAGTGTTAGAATGGAATGGATTTATTGTCTCTGAAAGATGGAATTCAATCTAACATGGTGCATAATCCTTCAGCATCAAGTTGTTGACAAGATAGTGAGTAAGTTCATTAGAGCTTGCTAGGACTAGAAATGAATGCTCTATATATGTGGAAAGAGAAGAGTGTCTAGTTTCTGTTATACAATATTTAGTTCTAGCCATCTTCTGAACCAATATGTATTTTAAAGCTACTACTACTTCCAAGTAATGCTATATTGATCCAGGACTGAATGTATAATGTCCTCTTCCTTGTACCACATTCTTAATTTTGTACAAATATCTGCTGTTTGCTTGTGAATCTTATCGCTTCTGATGATCTCTGGTTTTAACTATAGAACCAATTGTGCTATAGATTCCAAAGAGAGGAAGGACACAATCTCTGTACCAAACCTTTTTTTTCTTTTAGTGCTTGGATAGGTGTCCGATCTCTAGTTCTATTGATTTGAGCTACTTAACCACAAATCAGGTGGTAGGAAGGCAAACTTTACTATGTTGGTTTGCTAGTGTATTTGCACCCTGATCTAAAGGACCTGCCTCAAACAATGAGATGGTAAGTGATAGGATGTGAAGAATCAATCTATAGCTGATTTGCTGATACTCCAAACAATGGAACAAACTGATAAATTTTTAGTGTCAGTGGCCAAGCTTTTTTGTCCATGGATTCTGGAAATGGACATTCTAATAACACATTGTATATTTAATTTTGAAACATTAATGCTTCTAGCACCTCTATCAAAGAGTAAAAAATTGGATTTTAATGATACTTTCCTGTGCGGAAAATCTGGTTTTGACATCAAAATTTGTGTGCTTTGAGACACCTGGAATATGGAAATCACTGAAAAGCCAAACTTTGGCTCTTGTAAGGGAGCAGAACTGCATACCAGGCATGTGATGTGAATTTCATCTTTTGCAAGTTTAGCTACAGTAATGAAGGTCAGACATCTATATAGCAAACTTAGAGATCAAGCTTCAATTAATTATACAGGTAAAGTGATGGAGAGCTATTGAAAGAAAATAAAAGCTCACTGTTCCAAGAAGCTCTCTCTTGCTGCGGGAGGAGTGGGTGAGAACCAGAGAAAAATTGTTGGTGTCCCTCTTCTCTCCCACTCCCCCCGTCTTTCCCTTGAACTTCGACTGACTGAGAGTGAACTGCATTATCAGGGCATACTAAACATAGCTAAGTTTAATTTTAGTTTGTCTATTACTGAAATAAAAATATAGGTTGAGGTGCTTTGTTAAGGAAGTATATTAGGAGATAAAATAACATAGTGGGTCCAACACTGTTAGAGCAGCAGGTTGGGGATCATGTACTGAGGATTTTTGTTTAGGAACTGCGTAAGCAGAAATTATAGTAGTGGTCTCACTGTTGTTCTGCTTTGTAAGCATTTGTGAGCAATATGTGTCAAATTATTCTATAGCTAATTCGCAGGTCAGCAATATTCTGGCTTCCTTCAAACTGATGCTGTTTATTACTCCTGTTATATTAGTTTCATGTTCTTGTAGCTTCTGGATGATAGTGCTTTCATGCACGAAGCTTCACCTAGACTGTTTTGTCTATCTTGACTATTTAATCTGGATGACTGTTTAAAGAGATACTGAAGTTTAGTTGACCCAAAATTTGATCTTTCCTTTAATCAGCATGTATTTTGCAGACAATCTCTTATGCAGGGCTTGAAATTCTTCTCGTAAATGACTTACAATTGTGTTATACAGTCCTTAAAAATACCTGCTTCTTAAATATAGCTACCTGTTCATCAGTGAATAGAATATTGCTGATAAGAATCCAGTTAATAGATCTGGGAAGTTCTTTTATAGAATAACTTTACTGCATCTTGAGCAAATACTCAAACCCTATTCATGTTACATACTTAAGTAATATCTTTTAAGTTTATCCACACGTCTGATAAAATGTACATACACAGGGATTGCTTGGCCACTGAAATGCAGCAACCTCTGAGGTTAAGAACAGTTGTCAGCTGATACACAGCATACTCCAAACATGTAGTGAGAGGGAAACTTGCTCAAGGTATTGGGGATTTTAAATGTCAATGCAGTGTAGACAGTCTCTTAAGAGCACCGTCTGAAAGTGCCACATTATGAACTGCGTGGACATGAGATTCTCATTTCCTAATCTCCCGTGTTCCTTTTAATGTCTAATCTTTTATTTTCACATTTAAAGCAGTATCTTTCCAGTTTTCTTTCATTACCTTCTTGATTGTTCTTAGTAGCTTTTACTCCACACACAGTATTCCCTGCTGGTTGTTACTCTTACACAACTTTCCCTTTGTATATAGTCTTCTGTTCTGCAGTCTATTTTGAGAAATATTTTGACTGAGTTAGGTTCTCCAAAAGGGAAATACTCTACAGAAAAAGCCATGTTCAAAATTTACCTGCCCTTATTGATAGGAATATCTAGTTCCAATCATGTAACTTTCTTTCAAATGTTTGACATTTACTGTCTGTTAGAAACATTCTTCACTTAATTAACAAGAAGACACTGATTTGTTAGTGTCCAGTTTCAACATGTAAAAGAGACTAAACCTCATAAGGAAAACCATTTGACTCAAGCACCAGGAACTATTCTAAATGAAGTACATGACTTTATTCCACACAAAGATGGACTACAAGCTATCAGGAACAGTATCCCTGATAATGTCACAGCTAACCTGGTGGCTGAACTTTGTGATTTTGTCCTCACCCACAACTATTTCACATTTGGGGACAATATATACCTTCAAGTCAGCGGCACTGCTATGGGTACCCGCATGGCCCCACAATATGCCAACATTTTTATGGCTGACTTAGAACAACGCTTCCT